>NW_023994735.1:0-233983 GCF_015586225.1 Lucilia sericata
TTCTCCTTTAGGAGTCTAGTCATTTACACAATAATTGAAAAATATTTTTTACAAAAATTAAATAAATGGCAGTGTTTAACAAACCAGATTGAACTGCCATAAATATGAAATAATTAAAACTTTTTAGATGTAATAAACGAGAAAAGGTTTTGGATGTTCTATGTGGGAAATTTTTTACAATTACCATAAGTTTTTCTAAATATGCATAGAAGTATAACATTCTATGGGATTATAAAAATATTAAATTAACGATATTTAAATGGGCTGAACTAGAACTGAACTAGAACTGAACTAGAACTGAACTAGAACTGAACTAGAACTGAACTAGAACTGAACTAGAACTGAATAGAACTGAATTAGAACTGAACTAGAACTGAACTAGAACTGAACTAGAACTGAACTAGAACTGAACTAGAACTGAACTGAACTAGAACTGAACTAGAACTGAACTAGGAACTGAACTAGAACTGAACTAGAACTGAACTAGAACTGAACTAGAACTGAACTAGAACTGAACTAGAACTGAACTAGAACTGAACTAGAACTGAACTAGAACTGAACTAGAACTGAACTAGAACTGAACTAGAACTGAACTAGAACTGAACTGAACTAGAACTGAACTGAACTAGAACTGAACTAGAACTGAACTAGAACTGAACTAGAACTGAACTAGAACTGAACTAGAACTGAACTAGAACTGAACTAGAACTGAACTAGAACTGAACTAGAACTGAACTAGAACTGAACTAGAACTGAACTAGAACTGAAATAGAACTGAACTAGAACTAGAACTGAACTAGAACTCAACTCAAATTATACATACAGCCGAACTGAAAACATTGCAAATTAATCTCTATTTAATTTATAAACATAGTGAGAGAAAAATTTTCAAATTGTTTTACATTTTTTTAATATAAATTAATATTTATGTTATTATACCGTACACCACTATAGTGGGGAGTGTATTATACGTTTATGGTGATGTTTTTAACACACAAAAATATTGGTCCTACACCCACCTTAAAGTATTCCGATCGATTAAGAATAATTTTTTGAGTCGATTAAGACATGTCCTGTCATTGTAAACCTTGTGTGCAAGGTACAGGCCGCAATTTTCAAGATAATTTGATGAAATTTGGACCAAGCATGTTTTTTGGCACAGGGACGAAGCCTATTGAAAATGGTTGAAATCGGTCCATTATTTCACCTAGCCCCCATACAATCGTACCTCCCGATTTGGGCTTTTTATACCATAATTACGTCAAATATACTATTACCTCTCTAAAAATTGGCACAAATAAGTTTTATACAAATATAAATGACACTGCAGATTTTTATAATGATCGGCCCTTATTTGACGCTAGCGCCCATACAAACCCCCCCTTCAAAAAATATCTTAAACGTCTAAAATTGACTTGTAACCATTTGTATCGCAATGAAACTCAAAAAAACTAACTGTTGTTTAAAAATATATCCTTTTCCCAAATTTATTTTCCCATGTTTGACCTATACTCCTATATAAAGCCTCATTTAGAAAATTTGTTTTTTATCAAAAATTTTCTTACATACTTTGCAATTAAGGTAAAATTCAACATAAAAGTTTCTTTATGAAAAATAAAAATTGTAAAAATATACTCATGGTGTAGGGTATTATATGGTCGGGGATGCCCGACTATACTTTCCTACTTGTTATTTATGTAGATGACAAAAATTTTATAAGAATGAACAAGTAAGAGTGTTATATTTGTCTGTGCCGTATCTTGTATACCCACCATCAAAACATTGCCGAAGAGGAATCCTTCCTTATAAATAAACTTTGTCATTTAAGAATCGATGTTTTTGTTATTTTTAAAACAATTTTCACATTTATTACATCTATGTATAATTTTACCATCATACATATGTATATCGATAGGATCAATTATAGACTAATCCTCCTAATATTTGGTAGAGAAATTATGGACTAATCCTCCTAAGATTTGGTAAAGAAACTTTTATCGGATTTTGTCGCTGTACTTGTATTTTTAAGGTAGTAAAAAGCGTTAAAGTCATTTTCTGAGAGGGACCTTATTTTGGGGGGAGGTTTGTTCAATTATGGACCAATCCTCGTCAAATTTTCTAGAACGATCTTAGTTTAGGCTACTAATGAGCTTTAAAGCCATTTCTGAAGGCCACCTTATATGGGGGATAGGGTCAATTATGGACCGATCCTTATACAATTTTACAAAGCGATTTAGGTTTCTATAAAATATGTTTATGTCGAATTTCATCGCTATAGATGCTTCTTTTAGACAGTTATGAGCGTTAAAGTCATTTTCTGAAGGGGACCTTATATGGGGGGTAGGGTCAATTATGAACCGATCCTTATAAAATTCTATAAAGATATTAAGGTTCCTATTAAATATGTTTATGTCGAATTTCATCGCTATAGCTGCTTCTTGTAGTCAGTTATGACCGTTACAGTCATTTTCTGAAGGGGACCTTATATGGGGGCTCTGTGAAATCGTGGACCGATATTGCCCATTTTCAATACCAAACAAAATGCATCAACTAAAAGTATCTATGCAAAATTTCAGCTCTTTAGCTACTTCATTTGGACTCTATCGTGTTTTCAACAGACAGACAGACGGAGAGACGGACGGACATGGCTAGATCGTCTTAGAATCTAATAAGGACCCAGAATATATATACTTTTATGGGTCTTAGACGAATATTTCAATGTGTTACAAACGGAATTACAAAAACATTATACCCTCCATCTTTTTTGATGGTTGGTATAAAAATAAGTTTTATTAAACAGAAACATATTCGGACATATATTCTTTTAATAAAAAAATTATTAAGAAAACATTTCACTTTAAACAAAATAATCAGAAAAATGGCAAACACACAAAATACACCTGTGGTGGTGAACATTCAGATGTGAGATTGTCAAAGGAAGGAAACAATTTTCTAGAGTAGCTTTTGTAGTTTTCCTTTTTTGTTTGTTGTATACACATACATAATAGAAATATATTTATGTAAGTAAGCATGTGTGTATGCCGAAATATATACGTATGAGTTTATGAAAGTCACTTATACATAAATATGTACATAAATATGTATGTATGTTTAGTTGTTGCAACAAACAAACATATAAAGAACAACAGGATTCAATGAATCATGCACTTTTATATTCATAGTTCAACACATACATACATGTTTAGACATTAACACATATATACACCACATTAACCTCATATGCAAAAGGGTGTATGTCAGTTAGTATACTTACTACTATAGTAGTGTTACTGAAGTAAAAGATGAAAACTTAACTAACATACCTTAACTTATCTGTGCACAAGGATACTTTGGTTTAACCTCAGATCTACACTTTAGTAAGTTGCATAAATATAAAGAGAACACTGAGTCAACAACAACTGCAGTATAATTTCATACACATGCATTTCATGTTCATAAAAACCAAGCACAGTGGACATGACAAAACGAATGTTTATACTCATAGAGTCGAAACGTATATTGTATCGATCAGTTCAAAACAAACGAATACCAATGAACCAATTTTCATTTATATGAGTACATATGTATGTAATTGTGATAATTAAAGAAACAATTTAAAGATATTAAATTTCAAACACAAATTTAAATGATGTATCATTTTCACTGTATAAGGACTTGCTGTACACATCATCATAACCATAATAATGTGTTGTGTTGCAAATGTGCCTGAACTCTCTGACGATGTTGCGATCCTTTTACATTCCAGTTGCATTTGGCAAAAACTGCTTGCATATATAAAATACAAAAAAACAATAAAACTTTGCCTTTAAATAAAGGTCCTGGGTTACAAATATTTTTCCTATTTTTACTTTCCTTATACTCTCACTTTAGTTCTCTGTGGTTTACCTTAATTTTTATTACTTTTTTTTGTTGTATTTGTTCAAAAAGTACAGCAGCATATTTGTGTTTGTGTGTTTGGGAGCCTTTTTTTCACTCCTACATAGGCCTGCAGTTAAAGAACAAAAATCATACAGTAGGATTAAACTGGTACATATAAATATAGTAAATATAATTTGCAACATAAAAATAAATGCATTCGTACTCATAATAATCTACGTCAAAGAGGTCATTCGTATTTTTTTTTTTGTTTTTGTTAATATTTGGTGTAATGGCAAGTTATTACTTGATATCAAAGTAACAAGTTCTGCCTACACACATGCAAAAAGGAACACTAAGGGTGCGCCGAAATTTATTTGATGTGCAAGTTTTGAACTGTAGTAGTATAGTTATCATATTACTAAATATTACAATTTGAGACGCCCTTTTTAATGTATTTTATACAATTCAATCTGGGTAAAACAGATATGTAAAATAATCAAAAGTGTCATTAGAACGAGTCCTCCTTATATACATTTAGTTCAGTTCTAGTTCAGTTCTAGTTCAATTCTAGTTCCTTAGTTCAGTTCTAGTTGAGTTCCAGTTCAGTTCTAGTTCAGTTCTAGTTCAGTTCTAGTTCAGTTCTAGTTCAGTTCTAGTTCAGTTTCTAGTTCAGTTCTAGTTTCAGTTCTAGTTCAGTTCTAGTTCAGTTCTAGTTCAGTTCTAGTTCAGTTCTAGTTCAGTTCTAGTTCAGTTTCTAGTTCAGTTCTAGTTCAGTTCTAGTTCAGTTCTAGTTCAGTTCTAGTTCAGTTCTAGTTCAGTTCTAGTTCAGTTCTAGTTCAGTTCTAGTTCAGTTCTAGTTCAGTTCTAGTTCAGTTCTAGTTTCAGTTCTAGTTCAGTTCTAGTTCAGTTCTAGTTCAGTTCTAGTTCAGTTCTAGTTCAGTTCTAGTATCAGTTCAGTTCTAGTTCAGTTCTAGTTCAGTTCTAGTTCAGTTCTAGTTCAGTTCTAGTTCAGTTCTAGTTCAGTTCTAGTTCAGTTCTAGTTCAGTTCTAGTTCAGTTCTAGTTCAGTTCTAGTTCAGTTCTAGTTCAGTTCTAGTTCAAGTTCTAGTTCAGTTCTAGTTCAGTTCTAGTTCAGTTCTAGTTCAGTTCTAGTTCAGTTCTAGTTCAGTTCTAGTTCAGTTCTAGTTCAGTTCTAGTTCAGTTCTAGTTCAGTTCTAGTTCAGTTCTAGTTCAGTTCTAGTTCAGTTCTAGTTCAGTTCTAGTTCAGTTCTAGTTCAGTTCTAGTTCATTCTAGTTCAGTTCTAGTTCATTCTAGTTCAGTTCTAGTTCAGTTCTAGTTCAGTTCTAGTTCAGTTCTAGTTCAGTTCTAGTTCAGTTCTAGTTCAGTTCTAGTTCAGTTCTAGTTCAGTTCTAGTTCAGTTCTAGTTCACTTCTAGTTCAGTTCTAGTTCAGTTCTAGTTCAGTTCTAGTTCAGTTCTAGTTCAGTTCTAGTTCAGTTCTAGTTCAGTTCTAGTTCAGTTCTAGTTCAGTTCTAGTTCAGTTCTAGTTCAGTTCTAGTTCAGTTCTAGTTCAGTTCTAGTTCAGTTCTAGTTCAGTTCTAGTTCAGTTCTAGTTCAGTTCTAGTTCAGTTCTAGTTCAGTTCTAGTTCAGTTCTAGTTCAGTTCTATTCAGTTCTAGTTTCAGTTCTAGTTCAGTTCTAGTTCAGTTCTAGTTCAGTTCTAGTCAGTTCTAGTTCAGTTCTAGTTCAGTTCTAGTTCAGTTCGTCAGTTCTAGTTCAGTTCTAGTTCAGTTTCTAGTTCAGTTCTAGTTCAGTTTCTAGTTCAGTTCTAGTTCAGTTTCTAGTTCAGTTCTAGTTCAGTTCTAGTTCAGTCTAGTTCAGTTCTAGTTCAGTTCTAGTTCCAGTTCTAGTTCAGTTCTAGTTCAGTTCTAGTTCAGTTCTAGTTCAGTTCTAGTTCTAGTTCAGTTCTAGTTCAGTTCTAGTTCAGTTCTAGTTCAGTTCTAGTTCAGTTCTAGTTCAGTTCTAGTTCAGTTCTAGTTCAGTTCTAGTTCAGTTCTAGTTCATTTCTAGTTCAGTTCTAGTTCAGTTCTAGTTCAGTTCAGTGTCAGTTCTATGTTCAGTTCTAGTTCAGTTCTAGTTCAGTTCTAGTTCAGTTCTAGTTCAGTTCTAGTTCAGTTCTAGTTCAGTTCTAGGTTCAGTTCTAGTTCAGTTCTAGTTCAGTTCTAGTTCAGTTCTAGTTTTCTAGTTCATTTAGTTCAGTTCTAGTTCAGTTCTAGTTCAGTTCTAGTTCAATTCTAGTTCAGTTCTAGTTCAGTTCTAGTTCTAGTTCAGTTCTAGTTCAGTTCTTAGTTCAGTTCTAGTTCAGTTCAGTCTAGTTCAGTTCTAGTTCAGTTCTAGTTCAGTTCAGTTCAGTTCTAGTTCAGTTCTAGTTCAGTTCTAGTTCAGTTCTAGTTCGTCTAGTTCAGTTCTAGTTCAGTTCTAGTTCAGTTCTAGTTCAGTTCTAGTTCATGTTCTAGTTCAGTTCTAGTTCAGTTCTAGTTAAGTTCTAGTTCAGTTCTAGTTCAGTTTAGTTCAGTTCTAGTTCAGTTCTAGTTCAGTTCTAGTTCAGTTCTAGTTCAGTTTAGTTCATTCTAGTTCAGTTCTAGTTCAGTTCTAGTTCTAGTTCAGTTCAGTTCTAGTTCCAGTTCTAGTTCAGTTCTAGTTCAGTTCTAGTTCTAGTTCAGTTCTAGTTCTAGTTCAGTTCTAGTTCAGTTCTAGTTCAGTTCTATTTCAGTTCTAGTTCAGTTCTAGTTCAGTTCTAGTTCAGTTCTAGTTCAGTTCTAGTTCAGTTCTAGTTCAGTTCTAGTTCAGTTCTAGTTCAGTTCTAGTTCAGTTCTAGTTCAGTTCTAGTTCAGTTCTAGTTCAGTTCTAGTTCAGTTCTAGTTCAGTTCTAGTTCAGTTCTAGTTCAGTTCTAGTTCAGTTCTAGTTCAGTTCTAGTTCAGTTCTAGTTCAGTTCTAGTTCAGTTTAGTTCAGTTCTAGTTCAGTTCTAGTTCAGTTCTAGTTCAGTTCTAGTTCAGTTCTAGTTCAGTTCTAGTTCAGTTCTAGTTCAGTTCTAGTTCAGTTCTAGTTCAGTTCTAGTTCAGTTCTAGTTCTAGTTCAGTTCTAGTTTAGATTACAAGTTAAATAAAACAACCATTAATATAGACTTGGATGCGTATGATTTATATCAATAGAATTAATGTGACTTATACGGCTACCAAATTTTTATACAATTTTACCTGTAATTGAAATAAGTTTGATAAAATGGACATCGTTTTTTTGTCAAATATGATTTCATTCTATTACATATTTTCTTTCCTAGGTATTCGAGAATACACTTGCCAACATATAGTTTTTCTCACACACTGATTTGCGTTCTTGGAATTTTCATGTGTTCCATTTTTTCTGGTAAAGCAGATATTTATGAAATTCATGTTTTCTGTTCATTTCTTCATTGTGAGCAAATGTCCACTTGTTTTATCTATATAGTTACAAATGTAAGAACTACAGTAAGAGTGAGTTTATTAAAAACGATAATAAAATATTGTCACAAGAATTTCATTTAATTGACTTTTAAAGAAAATTTCTGAGTATAAAAGATGAAAACTCAAAACATATTTATATTTATTAATATTTTCATTTATAAATAAAGAGAAAATATTTTTCATATATAAAAGTGAGAAAAAAATTCAGCTTTATATTGAATAAAAAATTATTACAGATAGTAAATTGAGGTGTCATTTTTGTTTCTTTTAAATTTTATGAGTAGTAATAGAACTAGTTAGATAGTAAACTTAAACCATGAGTATGTCATTAATTGTTTTATTAATTATAAATCTATTATTATATATTATATTTTAATTAAATTAAGTTTCGCTTAAAATCGCATATATTTGTACATGTGTATACACCCTATCCTAATTATTTTTAAAAATAATTAAATGTCAACCATGTTTTTATTTTACCTCTCCATATAAAGTTTATGAAATATAACTTTGCCAAAAAAAGTCTCACTAATTAAGTAGACCATTGACTCTTGCACTTTTACCAACAAACAACCTAAAAGAGGGTTTAAATTTAAAAACTTTTTAAATTAAAATAAATAAAGCAAAATGAAACAAAAACAAAAAACTTAAATAAGTATTTTATTTATTTATGTTAAAGTATATAAATTTACAAAGTACAATTGTTTTTTGCTCTGGGTCTGTGTGACTGTTATTGTGAAAACGACACACATAAATTGTACATATCTGTAGTTTAGTGCCACCACGATGTTGATGCTGGATGATGATGATGACGGTGATGATCTTTTTCTTTAGAAAAACAAAAGAAACTAGAAGACAACAGAGTCAACATTCAACTCGTACTTGTATCTCGTATCTTTTTAGTTTTAATTCAAAAACTTTATTTATATGAAAAGTTTTCTTCGTTTCTTATTTTCTTTAGTATTTGAGTTGGTGTTGTGTTGTTTTTTTTTGTCTTCAACTATATGATGGTATTTTAGCGATAAATTCTTGTTGTCTGATGTGAATGTTTTTGTCATTAAATATTTAATTTTATTTATTTTAAAGCAGACATATTGACGATTTGATTTTTAATAACGATTAGAAAATTTTTACCACACTGCCGTTTTAAAAATTAAAATTCATTTGCAACAACAACAAAAACTAAAACCACAATTTGTAAATTGTTAATATTTTCTAATATGAAAATAGTTTTAACCTCATAAATTTATAGAACACACGTGTTTTTGTGGTACAATTAATATTTTTTTCCTGGAATTCTTTATTAAAAATTTAGCAACCACTTGACTAGTTAGATAATGCCTGTGGTTTATAAAAATATTTTGACATTTTGTATTTATACAGCTACATTTGCAATAAATTTAGTCAGTAATAATTTTGAAAACTTAATTAAATGAAATTATACTAAATTGTTTTATTTTAATTTTCATTACAGATTTCGTTGATTGCTACCGAATGTAAGTGTGTGATTATGTCAAATATATTTGAAATTAATATATTTTATTTGATAGAGTATAATTAGTAGTGGAGAAGAAACAAATTGGGGATGTGAATAAAGGGTAATTTGAAAATCAAATTTTTATGAAATTCTTAAGTTCGTCAAGACTATATATCAGAATTTAATCTTGAATAAAAACTAGTACAGACAGACTACTTATAGTCCGAAACATAGCATACAGTCTGGACTATGGCAATGACTTTCAGAACTATAGTATAAACAATAATCAGGGCTAAAGTATAGACCATAATCTGGACTATAGTTTAGACTGTAGTCTGGACTACAGTTTAGAATATAGTCTGGACTATAGTATAAACTAAAGTCTTGACTATATTCGAGACTACAGTACAGACTATGGTCTGGACTATGGTAATGACTTTTAGAACTATAGTAGAAACTATAATCTGGGCTAAAGAGCAGACTAGAATCTTTTTTATAGTACAGGCAATAGTTTAGACTATAGTCTGGACTATAGTTTAGAATATATTCTGGAGTAAATTATAGACTATAGTCGGGACTATAGCATAAACTATAGTCTGGACTATAGCATAGACTATAGTAAGAACTATAGTATAGACTATAGTCGGGACTATAGTATAGACCGTAGTCAGGACTGTTGTCTGGACTAACACTATAGTATGAACTGTAGTATAGACTATAATCTCGACTACAGTGTGCTCTATAGCCTATACTATAGTCCGGACTATAGTATGGACTGTTGTATAGACTATAGTGTGGACTATAGTATATTTAGTAAACTAACTAACTACTAACTAACTAACTAACTAACTAACTAACTAACTAACTAACTAACTAACTACTAACTAACTACTAACTAACTAACTACTAACTAACTAACTAACTAACTAACTAACTAACTAACTAACTAACTAACTAACTAACTAACTAACTAACTAACTAACTAACTAACTAACTAACTAACTAACTAACTAACTACTACTAACTAACTAACTAACTAACTAACTACTAACTAACTAACTAACTAACTAACTAACTAACTAACTAACTAACTAACTAACTAACTAACTAACTAACTAACTAACTAACTAACTAACTAACTAACTACTAACTAACTAACTAACTAACTAACTAACTAACTAACTAACTAACTAACTAACTAACTAACTAACTAACTAACTAACTAACTAACTAACTAACTAACTAACTAACTAACTAACTAACTAACTAACTAACTAACTAACTAACTAACTAACTAACTAACTAACTAACTAACTAACTAACTAACTAACTAACTAACTAACTAACTAACTAACTAACTAACTAACTAACTAACTAACTAACTAACTAACTAACTAACTACTAACTAACTAACTAACTAACTAACTAACTAACTAACTAACTAACTAACTACTAACTAACTAACTAACTAACTAACTACTAACTAACTAACTAACTAACTAACTAACTAACTAACTAACTAACTAACTAACTAACTAACTAACTAACTAACTAACTAACTAACTAACTAACTAACTAACTAACTAACTAACTAACTAACTAACTAACTAACTAACTAACTAACTAACTAACTAACTAACTAACTAACTAACTAACTAACTAACTACTAACTAACTAACTAACTAACTAACTAACTAACTACTAACTAACTAACTAACTAACTAACTAACTAACTAACTAACTAACTAACTAACTAACTAACTAACTAACTAACTAACTAACTAACTAACTAACTAACTAACTAACTAACTAACTACTAACTAACTACTAAACTACTACTAACTAACTAACTAACTAACTAACTAACTAACTAACTAACTAACTAACTAACTAACTAACTAACTAACTAACTAACTAACTAACTAACTAACTAACTAACTAACTAACTAACTACCTACTACCTAACTAACTAACTAACTAACTAACTACTAACTAACTAACTAACTAACGAACTAACTAACTAACTAACTAACTAACTAACTAACTAACTAGTCTGAGCTAGTATAGACAATAAGATGGACTAAAGTATCGTCTATAATCTGGACTGTAGTATAGACTATAGTCTGGACGCTAGTATAAACTATAGCATGGACTATAGTATAGACTATATTCTGAAATATAAACTCTTTAAACTAGACTATTTTACAGACTATAGACTAAAGTGTAGTATAGACTATAGTCTATAGTACAGGCTACAGTCGGACTATAGTATAGACTACAGACTGAACTATATACATATTACATATATTACCTCCGTTTTTTAATTACTTTAAAATTTTTGAATATTTATATAATTTTGTCTACATTACCTTCAAAATATTGTTGTTATTTATTTTCCGAAACTTTCAAGTGAATCTTTTCTAAATAATTTAATTTACTTTTCAACCCTGACATTAACTAATGTACACCTTCTTACATTTTCACATCAAGAAAGGACTCTGTGCTTTTATAAACTAAAAAGATAAAACTTTGAAATTTGAAGAACAGTTCTGTTTTGTTTAGGCTTTGTTATTCTAGTTAGTTTGCATCAATTAATAAATTAATTTTCAAAGTTTTTCAGGCATAAAAAATATAAATAAAAATTATTGTTAGAAATGTATAACATTTTACCATTCTTTTGTTAGGTCTTATAAACTGTTATATATTAAAAAATATTTTTATTTACGACTAAAGGTCCTTCTTATTATGTGGGAATAATTTTTGATGTTTTCATATGTTGTGTGCAAAAAAATATCCTTTAACATGATGTTGTAAAAAACGGGGGTTATTATTCAAAAAGGAATTTTTTAGATTCAATATTTTTAATTTTACAATTATTTACTACAAATTTTTACCTTTCAATTTTACAATTTCCCCCCTTATAATTCAAAGCAAAATTACAGTAGTAATTGAGTGCTAAATCCTTGCCTTACTCTAAAATACAGGAATGCATAATTTATTTAGTTAAAACTTGCTTCCTAAGCCCTAGAGATGTTAATGTTTAGACAGAAAAATTTCAATATCTATTACAGCATGTTAGAGATGAATGTACTAAAAAATTTATTGTTTTTCATGCTCTACATACTACTCTACTAGTTCAGCACATTATAAAGTAAAATATGTTAAAAATGTTTTTAATAAATTTTAATGCAACCCTTCAAAAAATTACAATAAAACAAATACAGACAGTGGCAGAAATAAATAAAAAAAAAACAACAGATGAAACAATATATACCCAATATTCTCGTAAATCACAAATGTGCGATTTATATATTTAAAGTAGGAAAAAGGTAAATAAACAACAGTAACAGCAGCAAAAACAAACAGGATGTTTTGATTTCAAAAGTAAACTAAGGGATTTAACAAAAAAATATTAAAAAAAAAGAATCAAGCATAAACTGAAACAAATAAAATACAAGGACATACATATATATCTACATAGACATATGTATGTATATATATTAATGTAGCTATTTGTTATGTGTACTATGTACAATAAGTTTAATGTAAAATTCCTAAATTTGTATTTTAGAAAACTTCAGACAAACACAGATATGTTTAAAAATAAAAGAAGGATTTCTCACACTTTTAATGAAACCCAATAAACATTCGAACTGCAGACTATAGTTTGCACTATGGACTATATAGTTTGGAATATATGCTAAAGCCTGAACTAAAAACCACAGTCTTATAGGCTACAGCCTATACTATAGACTGGACTATGGATCACAGAAGGATATATTCTGGACTATAGACTATAATGTCGACCATAGACATTGTATTGTAGATTATAGTCAGGACTATAGACAATAGTCTGAACTATAGGAAATAGTCTGGACAATAAGCTATAGTCTGGACCATGGACTAAGTCCGGATTTAAGTCTGGACATTAGAACATAGTCTGCACTATAGAATATAGTTTGGACTATAGTCTGGCCTATGGATTATGGTCTGGACTATATACTGTAGGATTCACTATAGGCAATAGTCTGGACTATAGACTATAGGTTTGACTATAGACTATAGTCTGTACTATGAGCTATAGTCTGGATACTAGATTACAATCTGGCATATAAACTATAGTCAGGACTCTAGACTATAGTCCCGACTATAGTTTGGAGTATATAGTATAATAGTTCTCGTTCAGTTATAGTCTGTAAACTGTAGATAACAGTCTGGAATCTAGATTACAATCTGGACTATAAATTATAGTCAGGTATCTAGTCTATAGTCTGGACTATACACTATTGCCTGTATTATAGGCTATAGTCAGGGCTATAGCCTATAGTCTGAACAATTTACTATAGACTGAACTGTAGATTATAGTCTAGACTATAGACTTTAGTGTGGACTTTAGACTATAGTCTGAACTATAGATTATAGTCTGGAGTATAGAATATAGTCTGAACTATAGATCCTAGTCTGAAATATAGAATTTAGTCTGAACTATAGACTAGAGTCTGAACTATGGACTAAAAACTGAAGTATAGATGATAGTCTTGACTCTAGACTATAGTCTGGACTCTAGACTATGGTCTGGACTCTAGACTATAGTCTGGACTCTAAATTATAGTCTGGACTCTAGACTATAGTCTGGACTCTAGACTATAGTCTGGACTCTAGACTATAGTTTGGACTCTAGACTATAATCTGGACTCTAGACTATAGTCTGGGCTCCAGACTACAGTCTGGACTCTAGACTATAGTCTGGACTCTAGTCTATAGTCTGGACTCTAGTCTATATTCTGGACTCTAGACTATAGTCTGGACTCTGGACTATAGTCTGCGCTGTAGACTATAGTCTGGACTCCAGATTATAGTCTTGGACTCTAGACTATAGTCTGGACTCTAGACTATAGTTTGGACTTTAAACTATAGTTTCGACTCTAGACTATAATCTAGACTCTAGACTATAGTCTGGGCTCTAGACTACAGTCTGGACTCTAGACTATAGTCTGGACTCTAGTCTATATTCTGGACTCTAGACTATAGTCTGGACTCCAGATTATAGTCTTGGACTCTAGACTATAGTCTATACTCTAGACTGTAGTCTGGACTCTAGACTATAGTCTGGACTCTAGACTGTAGTCTGGACTCTAGACTATAGTCTGGACTCTAGACTATAGTCTGGATTCTAGACTATAGTCTGGACTCTAGACTATAGTCTGAACTATAGATCATAGTCTAAACTATTCTGTTCACTTGGCTATTTATCTAGTTTATGTGTTTGTATTTCTATATGTGTTTTTGTCTTTATCACATGTGCATGTGTTGCTTTTGGTTTGGTTTCTTAACTTTATTCCTTTTCTTCTTCGTCTTTGTTCGCCAAAAACTAAATTGTTTAATAAAACACATCTGCTTTACTCCGAAGGTTTATTATATATGAGCCACAATGGAATTTATTGACAACAACGTTTTGTTTGCATTTTTCTTCTTATACATATATTTTTTGAGAAATTTTCGTAAAAAGGGTTTTATATTTTTGACTTTATTTTTAATATTTCACTGAAAAAAAGCAAAACAGCAAAATTTTGTTTTGCTGCAAAAGTTCAAAAATGTATTTTAAACAAAAGTGTTGATGATGAGGTTAGCAGGCAGCAGTTACACTTTGTGAGGTAAAAGGAAGACGTAGTTGAAGCTGAAATGAAAACCACTTAGCCAGCGAAAATGATTTAAATTGCAAAAACTAGTACGTGTTGGGAGAGTACAAAACTTGTGAAGGGTTACTAAATTTTTAACCCGCAAATGTGAAAAGAGGAGTTTATTAATAAATAGTTTGTTCAAAATATCATAAAGGTATAAGTTTCCAGGTCCATAGAATAGCATTGCTTTTACTGAACTAATTATCATGTAAACATTTAAGTTTGTTGGTGAAATATATAATTTAAAGCAAAAAAGTAAGCAAAAGTATCACATTATAAACTAAAAGATTTCCTTCATCCTCTGTAGCTTAATTAAGCTTATTATCATTTACACTACCCACAACACAAATTGACCCCCAACACCTTTTTGGAGTTAAAGATCAACTTTTCCTCTTTTATGTACTATGATTTTTTCCTTTAGCACTATAAGCCGTAAGTAATATTACAAAAGGCCCTTTTTTATCCAGCTATAAAGACATAACAAATATTTCCAAAGTTATGGTTTTATTTTGCTTTTTATTCCTTCACCCATATTTTTTATTCCTTTGTAAGGGGTGTTGTGTTATACGGTAAACTGCTGTTGCCTTCCTTCTTTAGCCATACACCAGGGAAAATAAAATTTATTTTGGTTGTATGAAAGTGTGTATACAAGAAAATCTTTATAACTATAATATTAATATGGACCAACCAACCAACAAAAAATAAAAATAAGGATACTGCCTGCTTTCATACTGTTGAATGTAGTTAAGCTTTGATTTTTTTATATTTTCACCAAAAGAATGAATGAATGGCAGTGTAAGTAGTTCTAAAGGTATTAATAATACAAACAAAAACACAGAAAGTGAGGTAGGGGAAGAACATTGAATTCAATAAGCTCAAGTGTTATATAATGCCCATACCTCAATTATTTTAAATAGAATTATTACCCTTTTTGATTACCGTGCGATAAACATTCTACGTATGTATGTATATGTACATAGTTTGCCAAAATTTACAATCAACTATTAAAGGGTTGGAAAATTTTGTTTTCATTTTTCTAAGGCCGAGATTAGAAAGGAATGAAATGAAAAGGCGTTTTTATATTTAACCATTGAATCACAAATTTTCTTAATTGTTGGTTAAGTGCACAATAGGACTTTAACTTATCAAGAAAAACAATTTAAAATGTAATGATTTGAAAGCGAAGAATGTCAAAAGATTGACAAAACTGTTTCGAAGCTAATCCATAATGAATTGAAATCAAGCTCAAACGATAACTATCTTTCAGTTCATTACTAGTTCTAGTTCAGTCCTAGTACAGTTCTAGTTCAGTTCTAGTTCAGTTCTAGTTCAGTTCTAGTTCAGTTCTAGTTCAGTTCTAGGTTCAGTTCTAGTTCAGTTCTAGTTCAGTTCTAGTTCAGTTCTAGTTCAGTTCTAGTTCAGTTCTAGTTCAGTTCTAGTTCAGTTCTAGTTCAGTTCTAGTTCAGTTCTAGTTCAGTTCTAGTTCAGTTCTAGTTCAGTTCTAGTTCAGTTCTAGTTCAGTTCTAGTTCAGTTTAGTTCAGTTCTAGTTCAGTTCTAGTTCAGTTCTAGTTCAGTTCTAGTTCAGTTCTAGTTCAGTTCTAGTTCAGTTCTAGTTCAGTTCTAGTTCAGTTCTAGTTCAGTTCTAGTTCAGTTCTAGTTCAGTTCTAGTTCAGTTTCTAGTTCAGTTCTAGTTCAGTTCTAGTTCAGTTCTAGTTCAGTTCTAGTTCAGTTCTAGTTCAGTTCTAGTTCAGTTCTAGTTCAGTTCTAGTTCAGTTCTAGTTCAGTTCTAGTTCAGTTCTAGTTCAGTTCTAGTTCAGTTCTAGTTCAGTTCTAGTCAGTTCTAGTTCAGTTCTAGTTCAGTTCTAGTTCAGTTAGTTCTAGTTCAGTTCTAGTTCAGTTCTAGTTCAGTTCTAGTTCAGTTCTAGTCAGTTCTAGTTCAGTTCTAGTTCAGTTCTAGTTCAGTTCTAGTTCAGTTCTAGTTCAGTTCTAGTTCAGTTCTAGTTCAGTTCTAGTTCAGTTCTAGTTCAGTTCTAGTTCAGTTCTAGTTCAGTTCTAGTCAGTTCTAGTTCAGTTCTAGTTCAGTTCTAGTTCAGTTCTAGTTTCAGTTCTAGTTCAGTTCTAGTTCAGTTCTAGTTCAGTTCTAGTTCAGTTCTAGTTCAGTTCTAGTTCAGTTCTAGTTCAGTTCTAGTTTTAGTTCAGTTCTAGTTCAGTTCTAGTTCAGTTCTAGTTCAGTTCTAGTTCAGTTCTAGTTCAGTTCTAGTTCAGTTCTAGTTCAGTTCAGTTCTATAGTTAGTTTGCAGTTCATAACTTTGTACTGCCTATTCTACTTCCTCATTAAAATACATTTGTTTATTGCTTCTGTCACTGTCCTGCTGTTCCAAAACATCATCGTTAGTAACACAATTGAATTTTCAAAAAGGATATTGATTTGTGAAGCAGAAATTACTATATTTCTTTATTTTCTATAACAACATACATTTTTTTGGAATATTTTATACCAATTACTTATTATCCTTGACAAGTCCCTAACTAATGCTTTTTAGCTTTCTTGAAATTCTCTTATAAGTTGTTATTCAATAACATGATATTTGTATATATACACAAATGTACATGTGTATTCACTAGTGTGTGAATGTGTCTTACTAAAAACTGGGTTAATGTTAAGAATTGACACTTTTTCAAAGTGCCACTTTAACACAGCAAAAACATACACTTTAACAGCCAAGAACAGACATTCGTTAACTTAGAAATATGTATGAATGTACTAAAACCTACTATACAAGGGTGTGTATCCCTATAAACGCAAACAATCTCAGTATGTTTTTTTTTTTGAAGGTGGCAAGCATCTTTATCTGCAGGACCAATGAACCAACAAAAAAAATTTAACATACAGACATATGTACATATTTCTGATAATAGAAGAGCAGTGTGTTAAAAAGTGTGGGTGTTACATGTCACAATACCACTAAAATATTTTCAATCTGATTTTTTGTCGTTGTTTTTCTTTGCAGTTTTGTGTAAATGTAAAATAAGGATGTCAATAAATCAAAGGCATTTTTGTTAGCCCCTAAAAAGCTGAAGAAAAAAGGAAAAAATATAAATCTCAACATTTCCTCACATACCAAAATACAACAAAAAAATGAAACACATCTATAGGATTTCGTTTAAAGTTATCTTTTTTTTGTCCGCTCTCAGTAGTTTTCTTGCTTTGGTGTACAAGTCATAAGTGTAAGTGTGTGGGGTCAGGATGGGGGAAAAGGAAACTGGCGGCGTATGTGAATTGAAATGTCTAAATATGAAACATATTCTAAGGTCATAATATTGTTGTTATTTATTTGTGTGTATGTATTTGTACATTTGTGTTTGTTATTTTTTGTAGTATTTTTTTCACTTTGAACAAATTTTGTTAACGTTTGCCTTTAACAAATAGACCAAAACGGAATTTAGGACAAAGAGAAATAAGAGTAAAGGAGTCATACACTTTAACAAAAATATAAGTAGAAATTTCCGATAAAGAGTAATTTACGAAAATCTTCTGTAAAAAGTGAAATTTGTGAAAATTTTTTATAAAAAGATAATTTTGCGAACATTTTTCGGAAATATTCAATACAGAGAGAAATTTTTGAAAATTTCCTTTCAAGAAGAGACATTTTTTAAAATTTACTATATAATTTTTAGAAAATTTTCTATAAAAATAGAAATTTTGGAAAATTTTCTATAAAAATAGAAATTTTGGAAAATTTTCTATAAAAATAGAAATTTTGGAAAATTTTCTATAAAAATAGAAATTTTGGAAAATTTTCTATAAAAATAGAAATTTTGGAAAATTTTCTATAGAAATAGAAATTCTGGAAAATTTTCTATAGAAATAGAAATTTTGGAAAGCTTTTATAGAAATATAAATTTTGAAAAATATTCTATAGAATTAAAAATTTTGGAAAATATTATATAGAAATAAAAATTTGGAAAATTTTCTATCAAAATACAAAAGTTTGGAAAAATTTCTATTAGAATTTCTATTAGAAAATTTTTTGTAAAAATAGAAATTTTAGAAAATTTTCTATAGAAAATAGAAAATTTAGAAAATTTTCTATAGAAATAGAAATTTTAGAAAATTTTCTATAGAAATAGAAATTTTAGAAAATTTTCTATAGAAATAGAAATTTTAGAAAATTTTCTATAGAAATATAAATTTTAGAAATTTTCTATAGAAATAGAAATTTTAGAAAATTTTCTATAGAATTAGAAATTTTAGAAAATTTTCTATAGAAATAGAAATTTTAGAAAATTTTCTATAGAAATAGAAATTTTAGAAAATTTTCTATAGAAATAGAAATTTTAGAAAATTTTCTATAGAAATAGAAATTTTAGAAAATTTTCTATAGAAATAGAAATTTTAGAAAATTTTCTATAGAAATAGAAATTTTAGAAAATTTCTATAGAATAGAAATTTTAGAAATTTTCTATAGAAATAGAAATTTTAGAAAATTTTCTATAGAAATAGAAATTTTAGAAAATTTTCTATAGAATTAGAAATTTTAGAAAATTTCTATAGAAATAGAAATTTTAGAAAATTTTCTATAGAAATAGAAATTTTAGAAAATTTTCTATAGAAATAGAAATTTTAGAAAATTTTCTATAGAAATAGAAATTTTAGAAAATTTTCTATAGAAATAGAAATTTTAGAAAATTTTCTATAGAAATAGAAATTTTAGAAAATTTTTCTATAGAAATAGAAATTTAGAAAATTTTCTATAGAAATAGAAATTTTAGAAATTTTCTATAAAAATAGAAATTTTAGAAAATTTTCTATAAAAATAGAAATTTTAGAAAATTTTCTATAAAAATAGAAAATTTTAGAAAATTTTCTATAAAAATAGAAATTTTAGAAAATTTTCTATAAAAAATAGAAATTTTAGAAAATTTTCTATAAAAATAGAAATTTTAGAAAATTTTCTATAAAAATAGAAATTTTAGAAAATTTTCTATAAAAATAGAAATTTAGATAATTTTCTATAAAAATAGAAATTTAGAAAATTTTCTACAAAACTAAAATTTTCCAAATGTTTTTTATGAAAAAAAAATTTTTTGAAAAATTTTTCAACTAATTTTTTTATTTTAAAAAGTAGTTTATTTAATTTATAAATATTACCTTAAATTGTTTGAAATATAAATAAAAACTTCATTAAATATAAAATCTCTACCCAAATATTTTATAGCGTTGCAGGCGGTTAAAAATTGCAATGTCCACTCGATCCATACTTTTAATTCTCTATGTAGAGCCTCAAAAAACAAGCAACGATAAAATTTAGTTTTATTTTCAATGTTATTTTTGCCTCCGGGCTAGAAACTATAACAAACATACAAACATAATTTCAAACAGTGTATGTATGTCGAGTGTGTCGGTTGGTTCTTTTTTTATATTATTTAAACATAAATAAATCAAAGACAGGTTTACTGATTAAACTGCTTTTAACCGCATTTTCTCTCTGTTATAAACCAAAAAATAGTTGTAGATTTTTTTCTGTTAAATACTTTTAAACATACAAATACAGACACACACACACACGCATACTAAGTATGAACATGTGTTTGTCAATGTTGTTTGTATGTTATATATATTTTTTCAATATTATTTTTTCCCCATTTAAAATGATTTATATATTTGTTTAGTTTTTAATAGGAAATAAAACAGAATTTATGTTTATTCTATGATGGCAAGCAAAATAATAAAAAGAAGTAAAAAAAACACGCAATAAAATATATTTTTAAAAAATCGGCTTCAAAAGGATTTATATTTTCTAAATAAAATAAATAAAAATCAACATTAACAGAGGGTTGCACTTTATCCAAAGTGATTAAAGTAGGATATATAATTTTTTGCTAAAGGGATTCTTAAAATGGGAGTTTAAATATTACAAGTGTAGTTGTGTATGTATTTCCTTGAAAATTGTTTTTGGTTTTTTAATAGATATAACAAATTGGAACAGTTGGAAATAAGTAGTTGGGAGATTAGATATTATTTGTGACCACATTTATTACTATTAGTGTTTTTATGATAGATGAAGCTCTTTTTTGTATTTAAGCCACAACATTTTTGTTTAACCTACACATTTTTCATTTCCTTAGTTTCCTTAGATATTAAGACCAATTTCTAAAACAATTATTTAATGTAAATATTATCTATTTCATTCCATTAAAATCTTTAATACATTAGTAATATTATCATAATTATTCCTAATATTACTTGCAACTACATAAACTTTTCCATTTTCTAACAGCAATATAATAATTTAACTAATATTTTTTACCTCAACTAAATCGAAAGTAATTGTGGTAATTATAACCACTTTAGTTTTTTCACTCTTTAGACAAATACAAATGTATATTTTTATTATAATTCACTTGAAATATTATTCAAATTTGATTACAAAAGTTCCATAAAGGTCTGTTGTACATATACTCACATACACATTCGAACATGCATGAATATTTGAGTAAAGTAATTTATATTTATTAATTTTTCATTCCTTAATAGTAGTTTGTCGACACCTTTATACTAAACATACCCACACACGTTCATTCATATGAAAACATAATTTGAAAATAACCCAATGAAATATAAAAACCGTTATAAAATTAATAAATGAAGTATGCCTTATCAATGTTTGTCATAGATTTTAGATAGAAGTAAGTAAATTAGCAGATCGTTATTTTAATCTCATTCTAAATGTAGCATGTGTCTAACAAGATTGTTTAGCTAAACTAGAACTGAACTAGAACTGAAATAGAACTGAACTAGAACTGAACTAGAACTGAACTAGAACTGAACCAGGACTGAACTAGAACTGAACTAGAAACTGAACTAGAACTGAACTAGAACTGAACTAGAACTGAACTAGAACTGAACTAGAACTGAACTAGAACTGAACTAGAACTGAACTACTGAACTGAACTACTAGAACTGAACTAGAACTGAACTAGACCTGAACTAGAAACTGAACTAGAACTGAACTAGAACTGAACTAGAACTGAACTAGAACTGAACTAGAACTGAACTAGAACTGAACTAGAACTGAACTAGAACGGACTAGAACTGAACTAGAACTGAACTAGAACTGAACTAGAACTGAACTAGAACTGAACTAGAACTGAACTAGAACTGAACTAGAACTGAACTAGAACTGAACTAGAACTGAACTAGAACTGAACTAGAACTGAACTAGAACTGAACTAGAACTGAACTAGAACATGAACTAGAACTGAACTAGAATTGAATAGAACTGAACTAGAACTGAACTAGAACTGAACTAGAACTGAACTAGAACTGAACTATAACTGAACTAGAACTGAACTAGAACTGAACTAGAACTGAACTAGAACTGAACTAGAACTGAACTAGAACTGAACTAGAACTGACTAGAACTGAAACTAAACTGAACTGAACTGAACTAGAACTGAACTAGAACTGAACTAGACTGAACTAGACTGACGAGAACTGAACTAGAACTGAACTAGAACTGAAACTAGAACTGAACTAGAACTGAACTAGAACTGAACTAGAACTGAACTAGAACTGAACTAGAACTGAACTAGAACTGAACTAGAACTGAACTAGAACTGAACTAGAACTGAACTAGAACTTAACTAGAACTGAACTAGAACTGAACTAGAACTGAACTAGAACTGAACTAGAACTGGAAATCTAGACTGAACTAGAACTGAACTAGAACTGAACTAGAACTGAACTAGAACTGACTAGAACTGAACTAGAACTGAACTAGAACTGAACTAGAACTGAACTAGAACTGAACTAGAACTGAACTAGAACTGAACTAGAACTGAACTAGAACTGAACTAGAACTGAACTAGAACTGAACTAGAACTGAACTAGAACTGAACTAGAACTGAACTAGAACTGAACTAGAACTGAACTAGAACTGAACTAGAACTGAACTAGAACTGAACTAGAACTGAACTAGAACTGAACTAGAACTGAACTAGAACTGAACTAGAACTGAACTAGAACTGAACTAGAACTGAACTAGAACTGAACTAGAACTGAACTAGAACTGAACTAGAACTGAACCAGAACTGAACTAGAACTGAACTAGAACTGAAGAACTAGAACTGAACTAGAACTGAACTAGAACTGAACTAGAACTGAACTAGAACTGAACTAGAACTGAACTAGAACTGAACCAGGACTGAACTAGAACTGAACTAGAACTGAACTAGAACTGAACTAGAACTGAACTAGAACTGAACTAGAACTGAACTAGAACTGAACTAGAACTGAACTAGAACTGAACTAGAACTGAACTAGAACTGAACTAGAACTGAACTAGAACTGAACTAGAACTGAACTAGAACTGAACTAGAACTGAACTAGAACTGAACTAGAACTGAACTAGAACTGAACTAGAACTGAACTAGAACTGAACTAGAACTGAACTAGAACTGAACTAGAACTGAACTAGAACTGAACTAGAACTGAACTAGAACTGAACTAGAACTGAACTAGAACTGAACTAGAACTGAACTAGAACTGAACTAGAACTGAACTAGAACTGAACTAGAACTGAACTAGAACTGAACTAGAACTGAACTAGAACTGAACTAGAACTGAACTAGAACTGAACTAGAACTGAACTAGAACTGAACTAGAACTGAACTAGAACTGAACTAGAACTGAACTAGAACTGAACTAGAACTGAACTAGAACTGAACTAGAACTGAACTAGAACTGAACTAGAACTGAACTAGAACTGAACTAGAACTGAACTAGAACTGAACTAGAACTGAACTAGAACTGAACTAGAACTGAACTAGAACTGAACTAGAACTGAACTAGAACTGAACTAGAACTGAACTAGAACTGAACTAGAACTGAACTAGAACTGAACTAGAACTGAACTAGAACTGAACTAGAACTGAACTAGAACTGAACTAGAACTGAACTAGAACTGAACTAGAACTGAACTAGAACTGAACTAGAACTGAACTAGAACTGAACTAGAACTGAACTAGAACTGAACTAGAACTGAACTAGAACTGAACTAGAACTGAACTAGAACTGAACTAGAACTGAACTAGAACTGAACTAGAACTGAACTAGAACTGAACTAGAACTGAACTAGAACTGAACTAGAACTGAACTAGAACTGAACTAGAACTGAACTAGAACTGAACTAGAACTGAACTAGAACTGAACTAGAACTGAACTAGAACTGAACTAGAACTGAACTAGAACTGAACTAGAACTGAACTAGAACTGAACTAGAACTGAACTAGAACTGAACTAGAACTGAACTAGAACTGAACTAGAACTGAACTAACTGAACTAGAACTGACTAGAACTGAACTAGAACTGAACTAGAACTGAACTAGAACTGAACTAGAACTGGAACTAGAACTGAACTAGAACTGAACTAGAACTGAACTAGAACTGACTAGAATCGAACTAAACTGAACTAGAACTGAACGAGAAACTGAACTAGAACTGAACTAACTGACGAGAACTGAACTAGAACTGAACTAGAAACTGACCTAGAACTGAACTAGAACTGAACTAGAACTGAACTAGAACTGAACTAGAACTGAACTAGAACTACTGAACTGAACTAGAACGAACTAGAACTGAACTAGATTTGAACTAGCACTGAACGAAAACTAAATGAAATAGAACAAAAATAGCTCAAAGATTTTCATGAGGAAAACAAATTGTTTGCTGGGTTATAATCAATTCCCCTAATCCTTTTATACACACTCCTACTATTTCAACATAAATCTATTCGTAGTCGTAGACATGTCACTAAATATTTTATTGTATATTAAAGTAGCATGAGGAATAAGCAGAAGGCGTTATTGTTTTTATTACTTGGCTTATTCAATTCGTAAAAATTTATTAATTTATTGTACTGGACACCTAATAATATATAATAATGTATAGTACATTCATATAAATGTTTACACCTTTATACGGCATACACATACTTGTCACAAATACACTTAAAATTATTGTTATATTTTCGAGATAATTGATTTTGAGGCGTTACTGGGGACATAAGAAAACAGGTGTAATTGATAAATTATTATAGAAAAATATTTATGTTAGAAGTAGTAATAGAAAACTGTAATATTTGTAGATATTTTTATTTATAGCAAGTGTTAGTATTGTCAACGAAGTGTATTATAATAATGGTAATGTCTTTTAAGGACTATTATTAAATGTTTTTTCTTTTTTTTTTTTTTGGGGGGGGGGGGCAAACACTTAAATATTGTAAATATTGTTACTTTATAAATATTTAAGGGCTATTTTTAGTAAAACGGAAGAAAAAGTAGGAAATGTTTTCAAATAATTCTTATATAATTAATTTAAGTGATTTCTATCAAGTTAATTAGTACTTTGTATAATCTAGTGACAGGAAATTGATACAGAACTATTTCCTGGACTGGTCTTTTAGGAGAATGGAGCCCCTAGCCTTTAAGCATTTCACAATCATTCATTAAACTTCTCTTATTCTTCGAGCCTAGTTATGTATTTTAATTTAAATAATTTAAAAATTTCAATATTGCTTTTGGAATCTGTTAATATACAAGATTAAGTCCTTCTTATGCTTATACATACCTACATGTTAAAGTATTTTTGCAATTTACTTCTGTAAGAATATTTTAAATTGGCTTATAGTACAAACCAATTTACACTAAATGCATTTATTTTTCTCAATATGCATTATCTTCGTTCTGCATCTCTCTTATAAATACTTTTAAATTTTATACTATTTTCACATGTATTTATCCATTTAAAATCCCTGTTAAGTAGACCATATTGTATACAGGCTTATGACAATCTTTAACTGTTGAAAAGGATGTACGGATGTATCTAGATATATGTACATAAATGCAAACGTATGTAATTTTAAGTATCTGTATGTATGTGTTAGGGTCTATGTGAGCATATTAAAAAAAATAAAAACGGATTAAGTGCAATTAAAGTGTAAGTAGTCAATAAAGTAAGATTAACAAGAATTCACAACAACACTTGATATTATATACTTACTTGCAAGCCCATACATAAATATATACATACATACATATCTATGAACGTATTTGTATGTATACAAATGAATGCATATATAATGAATGCAACACACTTAAGTAATATGAAGGGTTACACCATTCATTTCAAAAATGTATTTTTTTGGAAAAATATTTAAAAACTTCTCATTATATAGAAAATTTTCAAAAATTTCTTTTTTATAGAAAATTTGAAAAAAATTTATCTTTCTATAGAATTTTTTTTTTTACTTTTATTTGCAAAAATTTCTCATTTTATAGAAAGTTTTGCAATATTTTCCTCTCAAATTTCCTTTGCAAAAATTATCATTCTACATAAAATTTGCAAAAATTCGCTTTTTACAGAAAATGTTCAAAAATTCTCTTTCTTTTAAAATATTCGAAACTAACTACTAAACTAACTAACTAACTACACTAACTAACTAACTAACTACTAACTAACTAACTACTAACTAACTAACTAACTACTAACTAACTACTAACTAACTAACTAACTACTAACTAACTAACTAACTAACTAACTAACTAACTAACTAACTAACTAACTAACTAACTAACTAACTAACTAACTAACTAACTACTAACTAACTAACTAACTAACTACTAACTAACTAACTAACTAACTAACTAACTACTAACTAACTAACTACTAACTAACTACTACTAACTAACTAACTAACTAACTACTAACTAACTAACTAACTAACTAACTAACTAACTAACTAACTAACTAACTAACTAACTAACTAACTAACTAACTAACTAACTAACTACTAACTAACTAACTACTAACTAACTAACTAACTAACTAACTACTAACTAACTACTAACTAACTAACTAACTAACTAACTAACTAACTAACTAACTAACTAACTAACTAACTAACTAACTACCTAACTAACTAACTAACTAACTAACTAACTAACTACCTAACTAACTAACTAACTAACTAACGAAACTAACTATACTAACTACTAACTAACTAACTAACTAACTAACTACTAACTAACTAACTAACTAACTAACTACTAACTAACTAACTACTAACTAACTAACTAACTAACTACTAACTAACTACTAACTAACTAACTAACTAACTAACTAACTAACTAACTAACTAACTAACTAACTAACCTAACCTAACGAACTAACTAACTAACTAACTAACTAACTACTAACTACTAACTAACTAATACTAACTAACTACTACTAACTAACTAACTAACTAACTACTAACTACTAACTAACTAACTAACTAATAACTAAGTAGCTAACTAATACACTAACTAACTAACTAACTAACTAACTAACCTAACTAACTACTAACTAACTAACTAACTAACTAACTAACTAACTAACTACTAACTAACTAACTAACTAACTAACTAACTAACTAAACTAACTAACTAACTAACTAACTAACTAACTAACTAACTAACTAACTAACTAACTAAACCTAACTAACTAACTAACTAACTAAACTAACTAACTAACTAAACTAACTAACTAACTAACTAACTAACTAACTAACTAACTAACTAACTAACTAACTAACTAACTACTAACTAACTAACTAACTAACTACTAACTAACTAACTAACTAACTAACTAACTAACTAACTAACTAACTAACTAACTAACTAACTAACTAACTAACTAACTAACTAACGAACTAAACTGACTAACTAACTAACTAACTAACTACTAACTAACTACTAACTAACTAACTAACTAACTACTAACTAACTAACTAACTAACTAACTAACTAACTAACTAACTAACTAACTAAACTAACTAACTAACTAACTAACTAACTAACTACTACCTAACTAACTAACTAACTACTAACTAACTACTACTAACTAACTAACTAACTACTAACTAACTAACTAACTAACTAACTAACTAACTAACTAACTAACTAACTAACTAACTAACTAACTAACTAACTAACTAACTAACTAACTAACTAACTAACTAACTAACTAACTACTAACTAACTAACTAACTAACTAACTACTAACTAACTAACTAACTAACTACTAACTAACTAACTAACTAACTAACTAACTAACTAACTACTAACTAACTAACTAACTAACTAACTAACTAACTAACTAACTACTAACTAACTAACTAACTAACTAACTACTAACTAACTAACTAACTAACTAACTAACTAACTAACTAACTAACTACTAACTAACTAACTAACTAACTAACTACTACTAACTAACTAACTAACTAACTAACTAACTAACTAACTAAACTAACTAACTAACTAACTAACTAACTAACTAACTAACTAAGTAACTAACTAACTAACTAACTAACTAACTAACTAACTAATTAACTAACTAACTAACTAACTAACTAACTAACTAACTAACTAACTAACTAACTAACTAACTAACTAAGTAACTAAGTAACTAACTAACTAACTAACTAACTAACTAACTAACTTGAAATAGTTTTTTAATTACTCTTTTTATAGAAAATTTTTTTTTTTTTTTTTAATTTTTTTAATATTCTCTATAAAAAGATTTTTATAGATATATCCAAAAATTCTCTTTATATTACAAATTTTCTAAAATTTCTCTTTTTATAGAAAATGTGAAAAATCTCTTTTCATAAAAATCTTCAAAAGTATTCTTCTTCTATATAATATTTTTGAAAATTTCTCTTCCAATGGAAAATGTTCGCAAATTTCTATTTTCAATAGTTTCTGTTTTCATAGAAAATTTTTGTCATTTTATAGAAAATTTTAGGAGATATCTCTTTCTATAGAATATTTTCGTAAATTTTTCTTTCGATAGAGAATTTTCGTAAATTTATTTATCTTTAAAAGTATTTTCGAAATTTTTTTAAGAAACCTCCCTAATACATTATTCACATCACCATAAACATACTGCTACATACTTATATTTCCAATGTTGTATACCCCCGTTTTTTCCTTTAAATAATTGAATGCAATTCTTGCTTAAGTCTTTTTCAAAAGAGTCTTTTTTTCGAACTTACTTTTAAATTACAAAAAGTAATGATGAGGGTGCTAAAGGCGTAGGAAATAATTTTAATTTATTTCATCCGTTTGTTGGCAATAAATATATGACACTGTAAAAGATATTTTATAAAAAAAAGATGCAGTAACGAAATAAAATTACAGAATACATCCAACTATACTATTACGTAATGCATTTCAATCGCATGACGATTAAAAGCAGTGTGATGTTGTAATCATGATAAAGTGTTTAAGATATTCGAGAAACTATTACTAATACCTAGATGTGTTAAGGATTTTCCCTGATTTGTGAATAAAGTTGAAACCTATAAAAACACCTAGTGAAATCTTAATTACTATGAGTAGCATTGTTTTGTGGGTTTCAATTTTGTCACCCACTGTTTATAACTAGCATCTACATAATTACTTATTTCATTACATTACACTTATGTTTGTTTATAAAATTGTATTTGTATTTGCATTTTTTTTCGTACATTTCCTTATTTATTATGGTCGCTGTAAGATCCATTTTTCCGTATATTTTCTTCACTTACAGCGTAAATTAATTTATGTACACGCACACTCTCTCTCTTACACATAAATAAATATATTATTAAAATTTATTAAAGAAAGGCAAATGACCGTTGTGTTGTCGTAATTGTTATACTTTATTAATGTTTGTATTTAAATTATAAAAATGAAAAAAATGTGTTTTAATTTTTATTGCATAAATTTAATGAGGCAGAAGAATAAAAAAGACAAAATTAATGAGTTAAAGATGATCAGCACAAACTACCCGTTTTTTTCATTTAAAGTAATCCCACGATCAACGGACATGTAACCTACATACTCAAAGAGGCAGTTAAATGCAAACATAAATATGGAACTAGTATTAAAGATAGGGGTATAATTACTTAATTTATTTTGTGAGTTATTAATAGAAACCTTTTTTAATAAGACATCATTTTAAAACTAATTAATAATGGACTTAACTTTAACCATCATCAAACCAATTGAAAAATAACATAAAATTGTGATTTGTGAAAAGCAAGAGATCTTTCCAATAAGAGAGATCTTTTTAGCAAATTAATTTTATGCAGATTTTTGAGAAAATTGTCTTTAACAAAAACCGGGAAAAAATTCTTTCTTAAAAGAAAATTTTCGAGAAAATTCTCTTTTTATAGATAATTTTTGAATAAACTCTCTTTTTATTTAGAAAATTCTCTTTTCATAGAAAATATTTAGAAAATTCTCTTTTTATAGAAAATTTTCGAGAAAATTCTCTTTTTATAGAAAATTTTCGAGAAAATTCTCTTTTTATAGAAAATTTTCGAGAAAATTCTCTTTTTTATAGAAATTTTCGAGAAAATTCTATTTTTTATAGAAAAATTTCGAGAAAATTATTTTTTTTATAGAAAAATTTCGAGAAAATTCTCTTTTTTATAGAAAATTTTCGAGAAAATTCTATTTTTTATAGAAAACTTTCGAGGAAATTATGTTTTTATAGAAAATTTTCGAGAAAATTCTCTTTTTTACAGAAACTTTTCGAGAAAACTCTCTTTTTTATAGAAACTTTTCGAGAAAATTCTTTTTTATAGAAACTTTTCGAGAAAATTCTCTTTTTTATAGAAACTTTTCCAGAAAATTCTCTTTACTATAGAAAATTTTCTTTTTTATAGAAAATTTTCGATAAAATTCTCTTTTTTATAGAAAATTTTCGATAAAATTCACTTTTTTATAGAAAATTTTCGATAAAATTCACTTTTTATCTTTTTTATAGAAAATGTTCGATAAAATTCTCTTTTTTATAGAAAATTTTCGATAAAATTCTCTTTTTTATAGAAAAATTTCAATAAAATTCTCTTTTTTATAGAAAATTTTCGATAAAATTCTATTTTTTGTAGAAAATTGTCGATAAAATTCTCTTTTTTATAGAAAATTGTCGATAAAATTCTCTTTTTTTTATAGAAAATTTTCGATAAATTTCTCTTTTTTATAGAAAATTTTCGATAAAATTCTCTTTTTTATAGAAAATTTTCGATAAAATTCTCTTTTTTATAGAAAATTTTCGATAAAATTCACTTTTTTATAGAAAATTTTCGAGAAAATTCTCTTTTTTATAGAAAATTTTCTTTTATAGAAAATTTTCGAAAAAATTCTCTTTTTTAAAGAAAATTTTCGAGAAAATTCTCTTTTTTAAAGAAAATTTTCGAGAAAATTCTCTTTTTTATAGAAAACTTTCGAGAAAATTATATTTTTATAGAAAATTTTCGAGAAAATTCTCTTTTTTATAGAAACTTTTCGAGAAAACTCTCTTTTTTATAGAAACTTTTCGAGAAAATTCTTTTTTTATAGAAACTTCTCGAGAAAATTCTCTTTTTATAGAAAATTTTCGAGAAAATTCTCTTTTTATAGAAAATTTTCGAGAAAATTCTCTTTTTTATAGAAAATTTTCGAGAAAATTCTCTTTTTATAGAAAATTTTCGAGAAAATTCTATTTTTTATATAAAACTTTCCAGAAAATTCTCTTTTTATATAAAACTTTCGAGAAAATTCTCTTTTTTATATAAAACGTTCGAGAAAATTCTCTTTTTTATATAAAACTTTCGAGAAAATTCTCTTTTTTATAGAAACTGTTCGAGAAAATATTCTTTTTTATAGAAACTTTTCGAGAAAATTCTCTTTTTTATAGAAAATTTTCGAGAAAATTCTCTTTTTTATATAAAGCTTTCGAGAAAATTCTCTTTTTTATATACTTTCGAGAAAATTCTCTTTTTTATAGAAACTGTTCGAGAAAATATTCATTTTTATAGAAACTTTTCGAGAGAATTCTCTTTTTTTAGAAAATTTTCGAGAAAATTCTCTATTTTTTAGAAAATATTCGAGAAAATTCTCTATTTTTTAGAAAATATTCGAGAAAATTCACTTTTTTTTAGAAAAATTTTGAGAAAATTTTTTTTTGATAGAAAATTTTTGAAAAAATTGTCTTATTATATAAAATGTTTAAAAAAAATTCTCTTTTTATCACAATTTTAGAGAAAATTTTTAAGAAATTTCTCTTTTCTATAGAAAATTTTCGAGAAAATTCTGTTTTTTTTTTTAATTCTCTTTATTATAGAACATTTTTAAGAGATTTTTCGAGAAAATTCTCTTTTTATAGAAAATTTTCGAAAAAATTAAATTCTCTTCTTAAAGAATATTTTCGATAAAATTGTCTTTTTATGAACATTTTCGAAAAATTTTCTTTTTATAGAAAATTTTCGAGAAATTAATTTTTTACTTTTTTTTTGAACTGCTATTTTAGACTTTAAAATCAATATTACTTTCACAACTGGAAAAGTGTGTATACATTTCTCTTGCATTTATTTGTGGGTGGATTTGTGTGCATGTGTTTTATTTTCGGTAATTAAACTACCTACATTAAATGGCAAATATTCTTCAGTATGTAAGAACATTTTTGTTAAAGAAAGCATCTTGTTATTTATTCTGTTTCACCATGCACACGTAATATTAAATTATTTATGTGTACATACATATGTACATATGTATGTATGGTTGAATGAAAACGTAATCATACATTTTAACTCTAGGACTTTATACTTCTCGAACATACATACACACACACATTTAAAAAGAAGGATACTTTTTTATTTTCATTTTTAGAGAGAGCAGTAAAAATAAAACCAATAAGAAAACAACTTTAATTGCACCATAGAGAAATGAGTATGTAGTTTAAAATATAACGACTACACTAAGAGAATAAATGTGTTTTAAGAGGTAATTAAAATAATTAAATTACCACATTTTTAAGGTTAAAACTTTTTGAAATTATTTAAATTTAGGTTTGTTTAAACAAAATTTTTTAACAAATATGTTTTTTTGTGAAAATCGGACTAATAATGTATTTAGTCTGCAGATGGTCTCCACAAGACCATTGTTAAATATAAACTTTTCTAAGTGTAACTGCTTCTAATTGGTGTATTTTGATGCTTATATTTGTCTACCGGTACATAGTGAAACAGATCACCAAAACTGCTACAATTGGAATCAGATTTTCTAGTTCCAAACTACTGATTTACATGTGATTTTTTCTAGTTAGTTAATGATCTGTGTTTTGAAATTACTTAGTTTACTGTCATGTTGATTTCAATTTCTGATCAACAGCGATTATATTTGGAAAAAAAACATCCCCCGGTCCTCCACTTGATTATGTTCATTAATACTTGACACTTAAATTGTGTCCAACCACTGGAACACTACATATTAGCATTTTTTTTGTTTCGCTCCACTGTGCCTTGTTTGCGTAAAAGTGTAAGCATTATTTTTCTTAGTTTATACTTAATGCAGCCTATTTCTGTTTTATTTTATTTTTTTCCTATTGTTGTTGGTTTTGTCATGATGTTTTGTTGTCGTTAGTTTTCTTCATCTTGTTAATATAGTTGTTGTATTTGTTTTTCATTTTTTCTATACATATTGTTGTACATATTTTCTTCTTTAAAGAACGAACGAGCAGTTTGTATAGAAAGCTGCACATAACATCATTTATTTTACTTTGTGCAGTACAAAACTGAAGATTAATACAACTTTAGTCGATCATAAATAATGCAAAACGATTCTGGAAAATGAGAATGGCAAAATGAACATAAATACATACCTACATACATACACACACATGTTTATATACACAAACAGTAACGTAGTGTGAGAGGAAATAAAAACATTTAGATTGAGATGCAAACTTACTAAACATCCTCTTTTTATAGAAAATTTCCTGATTTTTCTTTTTATATAATATTTTCTTTTTATAGAAAAAGTTGAAAATTTCTCTTCCAAAATTTTGCTTTGATAATTTTATGAAAATATCTATAAAATATTTAAAAAAACTTTTTCTAAGGAAATTTTGGGAAAATGTCCTTTTCTATGCAAAATTTTACAGATGAAGGTGGAACTGGTTTCCATACATCTGTCTCAGATATTCACTGCATGCTTGAAATTGACATATAGCCCCATTAAATGGCAGGATGCAAGGGTAATATTTATACCCAAACCGGAGAAACCTAGCTATGCGGCACCTAAGTCCTATCGACCGATAAGTCTTACGTCCTTCCTACTTAAAACCTTGGAACGGATAGTCGATAGTATGGTTAAAAGCAGTATACCAGACAAAGACCTTAAATATAAGGAGCATGCTTATGTAAAGGGATGATCGGTGGAAACCGCTTCAAACGAAGTTGTCCACTACATAGGTGAATCCTTTGATAGCAAACTGTATACACTGGCGCTTTCAATAACGTGCACACTGATACTTTTATCCAGTTATCCAGTTTTATATTGACCGGGTGCTCCGTAACTGGATCAACTACATGCTAAGGAACAGATGGCTAAGCTGCGAGATGTACGATATAACTATCAGGAAAAAGGTATTTCGCGGTACACCACAGGGTGGCATTATGTCACCTTTACTCTGGGTTTACCACGGTTCATAGCCTCCTAAGGACCCTAACTGAGAAGGGACCTGTCTGCTATGCAGACGATGTCGTAATACTTTTAAAGGAAAAGGAACCAAATTACCTGTGTAGAAGAGCTGAGGAGGCTCTGAATACGGTCTTGAGCTGGGCTCAACCGAGAGGCCTCAATGTTAACCCGACGAAGACAGAAATCTGTCTTTTCACAAGAAAGACAAAAATTTTTATGTATACTGAACCTTGCTTCCTGGGTAAAAAGTTACCGGTGACAGACAAAATTAAGTATTTAAGTGTAATCCTCGACCGGAAATTAAAATGGAGTCATCACATAGATGATAGGATCAACAAAGCACGTCAATGCTGGGCGATATATAGGAGAACTATAGACATGAAATGGGGTCTTAATCCTATTATAACAAATTGGCGGCTATGACAATGAGGCGGCTCTTTACGTTAGGCGAACTAGCCAAAAACGGTTATAGGACACGTCATCAATGTATACTGGTCACATTGGAAGATTATACACAATCAGACGGACGTGCATGATCGCATACCAGACACAGAATATGTCGAAAACATTGAAACGCTGGTCCCAGATAGAATGTCTTGGTCAAGCGAAAAACTAGAACAAATACCAGTAGGAATCCGTTATTACACGGATGGCTCTATTTGGGTGATAAAGTGGGCCTGGGGTTCTATATTGAAGACCCAGAACAGAAATATACCACCGTTTACCTAATCATAACACAAGCTTCCACGTAGAAGTCCGACCAATAACGGATTGTGTAAATTGGATTAGAATAAATATGGCGCCCACAGCCCTTAATATATTTATCGACAACCAGAAGGCAATTAGGGCTATATCAGGTGATTGAATTAAATCTAAGACCGTATTGGATTGTAAGAAAGCTTTAACTGAATACTCTCCCAGAGGTAAGGTTTATATCATATGGGTACTAGGCCACTCGGGAGTAGTCGGCAACGAAAGGGCGAATGTAATAGCTTTAAAGGGACGCAACAAAAGCTGCATTAAAAATATGGGTGTGAGAATCCCATAAGGCCTCTTGGAATAATGAAGTGGTAGGTAGAACCAGAAAGATCCTATGGGGTGACCCTGATGAGAACAAGACGAGAAATTTCCTCAAAATGAGCAAGTCTGAAGTTAGTATGATGCTACATATTCTGAGTGGACACACGAGAACATCTATAAAAAATTGGTCGCGAGGATTCAGATTAGAATGCAGAGCATGTGGAGAGGACAGTGAAACTCTGGAGCACTTTTTTTGCCACTGTCAGGCTTTTGTATCTTGGAAGTGATGTTATTCCGGAAATAACATTCCTGACTTACACAGAATGGAAAATTCTTAGGGATTACGTCCAGGAAACTGAGTTTCTGCACATTGAAAAATAATATATTCAGTGAACAAAATTTAATTTTTTTTTTTTTCATGAAAAGGAGCGCACAACAGAACCGGTCGTAGCCAGGGTGTATTTCTTCGGATTGGATGTACTGTACATCCTCCTATCAACCTAACCTAATACGAAATTTTTGCTAAAATTTCTCTTTCTATAAAATTTTTTCTTCTATTTTTCTATGAAAAGTTTCTTGAATTTTCTCTTTGTATAGAAAAATTTCCTAAAATTTTTCTTTATATAGAAAATTTTGCTAAAATTTCTCTTTATATTGAAAATTAATCTTTTTAAAGAACCTATATCGAAAATTTACCATTCTATAGAACATTTTACGAAAATTTCTTTTTCTATAGAACATTTTACGAAAATTTATTTTTCTATAGAAAATTGGCGAAAATTTGTCTTTCAATAGAACATTTTACGAAAATGTATCTTTCACTAGAACATTTTACAAAATTTTTCCTTTCCATAGAAAATATACGAAAATTTCTCTTTCGATAGCAAATTTCTCTTTCTATAGGACATTTTCGTAAATTTTTCACTCTATAGAAAATTTTGGAATTTTTCTCTCTCTATATAGAAAATTTGCGAACATTTCTCTTTCAATAAAAAATCTGTTTCGGTATAAATTAAAAAAAAAAATATCTGTTTCTGTAGAACATTTTAGAACAATTCTCTTTCTATAGAAAATTTTCCAAAATTTCTCTTGTTATAGAAAATTTTCCAAAATTTCCCTTTCTATAGAAAATTTCTCTTTTTATAGAAAATTTTTATCTCTATTGAAAATTTTAGAATTTTTCGAAAATATCGTTTCCTGAAACAAAATTGTTAAATGAAAGAAAATGTCGCTTTTATATACATAATTAATTTATATTTTTTCTTTCTATAGAACTGTTTCGAATGTTTCCTTTTCTTAAGAAAATTTTCCAAAATTCTCTCTTTATCAAATAAACAACGTCTCTGTTAATGACTTAAATATCGACATACTAACATATTTAACATGAATGTATGTTTGGGTACATATTGTTGGCTCATATACAAAAAAATAAAAAAGAAGTTTTCGAAATAGAAAACACTAAACCTGTATAAAAGTAGTTTTCAAAAAATACTGCAGTAAGTTGCTGTGAATGAAGGTGGTTTATTATACAATAGTTAGTATAAAAAACCTATGTGTGTTCTAAGTATGTTACCTACTAAATACAAGTACACTACACACTTTGAAGTTATAGTTTTCTTGTGTATAGTTTTCACTATATTTGTAGCATTCTTGCTACCGTCCTGCAGTTCAAAATGTCTGTTCCTAACTAGTGATTTGACGTATCATTTAGTTAAATTCGTTTTTTTTAAACTTCTTTGTGACATATTGATTCTCTACAGACGGATTTTACATTGATTAGTTAAATTAGTTAAGTGTCTCCCTTCTACATTACATAGGAATAGCAAAGTAAACACTGACTTTCTGGCAAACTACTTGAATACATCAAAGTAGCGCTGAATTTCTTTCCTGAATCAAATGATGTCATTTTCTGATTTTGTGATTTTGAAAAACTACTGCTTGTTTCGAAGGCATTGACTCCCAGCAAAAACTGCTGGTATACTACCGAGTATAGAAGAAGTATATTTATGTGCTTGTAGTCGTATTTGGTAATCATGCCATAACGTCAATTATACTTAATGACTTTGCAACGCCAAATGCTTCTTAACGATTTTTTCTTTTAATGTATGTATTGGAAGAAACAGACGCAAAAACAAATGACTGCAAAAAAGCAAGCCAACAATTTACTAAAAGCTATAGAAAAGTAGAGAAAAACTATATATAAAGCTTTTAATGTTCAACTGTGCAACAGTTAAAAATTCTTATTTTCTTCGTGTTCTAAATATTTTTCGTTCTTACTTTTTAACTTAAAGTGTTGTGATTATATAAAAAGCGTTTTTTTTTTTGTACCATTTTTATTCTACTCTTATTTCGATTTTTTTTTTTGTTTTTAAAGGAGAGAAAATAACACTTAAATACCTGTTGCTTAATTAGCTATTGAAAAGTGTACATATTTGTGGCTTTTATCTTTAATTGTAGAACATTTTAGGGAAGATTATTAATATAAAATCCCAAAAAAAAGTTTATGAATTTGAGCAGATTATTAGTCATGGATTTTAAATAATTATAAAAACTACTTAAATATAGTTTTGAGATGAAAATGAGATCTTGCTTACTGTGAAAGACATTTAGAACTAAAACTGAACTAGAACTGAACTAGAACTGAACTAGAACTGAACTAGAACTGAACTAGAACTGAACTAGAACTGAACTAGAACTGAACTAGAACTGAACTAGAACTGAACTAGAACTGAACTGAACTAGAACTGAACTAGAACTGAACTGAACTAGAACTGAACTAGAACTGAACTAGAACTGAACTAGAACTGAACTAGAACTGAACTAGAACTGAACTAGAACTGAACTAGAACTGAACTGAACTAGAACTGAACTAGAACTGAACTAGAACTGAACTAGAACTGAACTAGAACTGAACTAGAACTGAACTAGAACTGAACTAGAACTGAACTAGAACTGAACTAGAACTGAACTAGAACTGAACTAGAACTGAACTAGAACTGAACTAGAACTGAACTAGAACTGAACTAGAACTGAAACTAGAACTGAACTAGAACTGAACTAGAACTGAACTAGAACTGAACTAGAACTGAACTAGAACTGAACTAGAACTGAACTAGAACTGAACTAGAACTGAACTAGAACTGAACTAGAACTGAACTAGAACTGAACTAGAACTGAACTAGAACTGAACTAGAACTGAACTAGACTGAACTAGAACTGAACTAGAACTGAACTAGAACTGAACTAGAACTGAACTAGAACTGAACTAGAACTGAACTAGAACTGAACTAGAACTGAACTAGAACTGAACTAGAACTGAACTAGAACTGAACTAGAACTGAACTAGAACTGAACTAGAACTGAACTAGAACTGAACTAGACTGAACTAGAACTGAACTAGAACTGAACTAGAACTGAACTAGAACTGAACTAGAACTGAACTAGAACTGAACTAGAACTGAACTAGAACTAGAACTGAACTAGAACTGAACTAGAACTGAACTAGAACTGAACTAGAGCTGAACTAGAACTGAACTAGAACTGAACTAGAACTGAACTGAACTAGAACTGAACTGAACATCGCAATATTCCCCAGTAATTGGTAGACAACACAATTAAATACTTTCTTGAAAACAACGCACAGCAAATTAACAACTGTCATACGTTAGTAATAAAATATAATTTAAAAAGTTTTTTAGTTATTTGCTTGTTCTTTAATAGTTTCAACTAACTGTAACTAATAGTCCTTAAATCCATTGATAATTTAATCGAGCATGAAGTATAACTAATGAAAAGACTCATATATTTATGTATTTATTAATTCATGTTTTTTTTTACACAAACAATTTTGTAAACGTAAAGTTGTTAAGCAAAACTGACAGTAAAAACAAATTATTAAAAATGACGAAATAAAATTATAATATGTATATGGAATCATATAAAAATGTATGTTGGTTGGAACAACATAACAGAAAAAAATTTCCATATAAACAAACTCATAAACAATAAGAAGAGCAGCGATAACAACAAAAACAACCTAAAAGAAATTTATAAATTACACATAAACAATACAACAACCACTACTTTGAAATACAAAACATACTTACATTCAAAATTTCAACGTCAGGATATTGAAATAATAAATGAAGCCATAAAAAAATTTGTAAACGCGTGTCTAAGTTTCAGAAAAAACAACAACAAAAGTAAAATCAAACAACAACCAGAACACATATTTTCGCACAGTGTGGCGGATTGAAAATATATGACAAAATAAATTTGTAAATTTATTTACATTCACACTGTAGAAAACATTGATTTGTCATGCGAATAAATTTTATTTTCGAGCTTAGCTATTTATAATGTTTTAAATAAAACCGAGAGAATAAATTTAGAATAGTTTTAGTTTGATTTGAAGTTTTATTAATTTTTAACTCGATTCCACTGTATATCAAAAATCAAGGGCAACAACAGTACAACATAATATAATGCTCAAGTATGCATGTACAAGTCAAATTAAAATATTCTCATCATTTTCTTTTCCTATACATATGTATACTCTTCATAACCGTCGTCTTTCACTTCTTTTATTTTATTTCACCAACAAACATCAAACACTAAATATGTTTGTTAACATTTTTTGTTTGTCGGTATGCAAGATATTGCGTGAAAATCCATACATATCCACCAAAACAGAAGAAAAAAATATTAATTTAAAACATATGTATTTTCACATCCCTGCAGTTCGAAGTGGCTATAGTAACATTATTGATAATTTTCGAAAAATAATTTTCAAAAGTTTCTATTTTTATATTAAACTTTCGAACAATTCTCTGTTTTTATAGAAAATTTTTGAAAATTTCTCTTTTTATAGAAAATTTTTGAAAATTTCTCTTTTTATAGAACATTTTTGAAAATTTCGCTTTTTATAGAACATTTCTGAAAATTTCTCTTTTTATTGAACATTTTTGAAAATGTCTCTTTTTATAGAACATTTTTGAAAATTTCTCTTTTTATAGAACATTTTTGAAAATTTCTCTTCTTATAGAACATTTTTGAAAATTTTTCTTTTATAGAACATTCTTAAAAATTTCTCTTTTTATAAAACATTTTTGAAAATTTGTCTTTTTATAGAAAATTTTTGAAAATTTCTCTTTTTATAGAACATTTTTGAAAATTTCTCTTTTTATAAAACATTTTTGAAAATTTCACTTTTTATAGAACATTTTTGAAAATGTCTCTTCTTATAGAACATTTTTGAAAATTTCTCATCTTACATTTCTCTTTTTATAGAACATTTTTGAAAATTTCTCTTTTTATAGAACATTTTTGAAAATTTCTCTTTTTATATAACATTTTTGAAAATTTCTCTTTTTATAGAACATTTTGAAAATTTCTTTTTTTTAGAAAATTTTGAAAATTTCTCTTTTTATAAAAATTTTTGAAAATTTCTCTTTTTATAGAAAATTTTTGAAATTTTCTCTTTTTATAAAAAATTTTTGAATCTTTTTCTCTTTGTATAGAAAATTTTTGAAATTTTCTCTTTTCAAAGAAAAGTTTTGAAATTTTCTCCTTTCAAAGAAAAGTTTTGAAATTTTCTCTTTTCAAAGAAAAGTTTTGAAATTTTCTCTTTTCAGAGAAAAGTTTTGAAATTTTCTCTTTTCAAAGAAAAATTTTGAAATTTTCTCTTTTCAAAGAAAAGTTTTGAAATTTTCTCTTTTCAAAGAAAAGTTTTGAAATTTTGTTTTTTCAAAGGAAAGTTTTGAAATTTTCTCTTTTCAAAGAAAACTTTTGAAATTTTCTCTTTTCAAAGAAAAGTTTTGAAATTTTCTCTTTTCAAAGAAAAGTTTTGAAATTTTCTCTTTTCAAAGAAAAGTTTTGAAATTTTCTCTTTTCAAAGAAAAGTTTTGAAATTTTCTCTTTTCAAAGAAAAGTTTTGAAACTTTATCTTTTCAAAGAAAAGTTTTGAAACTTTCTCTGTTCAAAGAAAAGTTTTGAAACTTTCTCTTTTTAGAGACATTTTTTGAAACATTCTCTTTTTAAAGAGAAGTTTTGAAACTTTCTCTTTTTAAAGAAAAGTTTTGAATAATTTCTCTCCATAAAAATTTTCGAACAATTATCTTTTTACAGAAAATTTTTAATAATTTCCCTTCTATACGAAGTTTTTTAAATTTTCTCTTTTTAAAGAAAACTTTTGAATAATTTCTCATTTTATGGATAATTTTCGAACAATTATCTTTTACAGAAAATTTTTTATAATTTCTCTTCTATAGAAAATTGTTGAAAATTTCTTGTTTAAAAAAAATTCTCTTTCTATAGAAAATTTAAAGAATCTCTTACTTTTCTTTCAATAGAAAAATTTTGAGAATTACTCTTTTTATAGAAAAGTTTTGAGAATTTCCTTTCTATAAGACATTTTTAAAATTTCTTTTTCTAAAGAAAATTTTTGAAGATATCCATTTCTAAAGAAAGTTTTTAAAATCTCCATTTCTACAGAAAATTTTTAAAATTTCCATTTCTAGAGAAAATTAAAAAAAAATCTCCTTCTACAGAAAACTTAAAAAAGTGCCTTTCTATAGAAAATTTTCGGACAATTTTTCTTTTTATAAAAAATTTAAAAAAAATTTTTTTCTTTTTTTACAGAAAATTTTCAAAAAATTCCCTTTTTTTATAGAAAATTTCCTCTTTCATAGAAGTTTTTAGAAAATTTCTCTTGTTATTATCTCACCACGAAATTGCCGGTTCATTCTTATAGGGCGAATTTTGACAATGAGATGAGTGTGTTGTTGTATTCGCTTGTTTCCGTCCGGGTCGTGTCTGTATGTATTACACACACTTAAGAAGTTAAACACGCGCTTATTCAGGGTGAAAATAAGAAATATGAGAAAGTCTCTAACAGAAAAAGCAACTACAATGAAACATCTTGACATGTTAAATAATTAGGGGTTTCATTTGAACTTGTAATTGTTGGCAAAAGCGATTGGAAATATAAAAGGAAAACAAAAATCAATGTTTATTGTTTGAAATTTAATCGTTTAAAATTTAGTGTAGTTTTTTATTATTGCGTAAAAATATAAATTTTTTTAAGAAAAAGGAACAAAAAACAAATTGTGTTCGCCAAAAACCTCCCTTAATTGTGTAACAATTTTTTATAATTACGTAAAATTTTGTGTTAAGTATTTTTTTTGTTTGAGTTTCAAAAAGTAAAGTTTTAGTTTGGGACAATTTTTTTATACAGAATTTTCTACATAATGTGGAAGAAATTTTTTATATTGAAAATTAGTTTGGAATACGTTTTTTACCGAAAATTAGTTCAAGATAAATTCTATATAAATTTTATATAAATGAAAACTTTGGGTCATTATAGTAAACTAGTTTGGGACAAATTTTCTATATATAAAATTACTTAATTAATTTGTAAGGAGGATGTATGTTACATCAAATCCGAGGAAATATGCAAAGGCCTCCAGTGGGCCTATTGAATTTCGATTTGGCCTCAGAATGTAATGGAGAAAATCACATTTGAGATATCGTGTCCTTTTTGAGACATTATAACAGCAAAAGCTTGATATAACAATAAATTGATAAAAAAAAGTATTTTTTGGTAGATTTCGCCGATATCTTCTATATACACATATATATAAAAGAGTAGCGTTACTGACTGACTGATTCATCATCGCACAGCCCAAACGGCGCAACCTAGAATCATGAGGGATTTTTGAAAATTTGTACATTTAGGTGTAAAAAAGGGAAAGACCGAGTAAAAGAGGTTTTCTAATTATCTTACACAATATTAGTGATACAAAAAAATTTAAATTCACCTGAATCTACTCTTAAAATTAGCAGATGGGTGTCTCGTAGTTTTTTGAAATTCTTACTTTTAAGGGGTGAAAATGTGTAACAAAGGTGCTTTTCGTACCTTTTTTGGCCCTTTATTAATTTTTAGCTAAAAAACTTAATAACATTTTTGTAAATTTTTTGGTTATATCTTCCAAAATTATTAGACACCTGTTTCGTATTTTTTTAAAATCCAGTCCTTTTTGGGTGTAAAAGGGAGAAAACTATATTTTTGGTACTTTTTTTAGCACATTGAGAAAACTTTTATCGACTTATTGTCGTATAAATCACATACTATCTCTGTAATATTTATTGAACATAATATTTGCTATTTCATTGGGGAGAAAAAAGTACCAAAAAGGGTAAAAGTACCAAAAAAGAAAGAACTTACTTCACTATTTCGTTTTTAACGATTTTTTTTTATTTTAATAATATTAATATGGAAACAAAAATGTTTAATCTATACGGTCCTGATTGAATAAAAAATTGGGAAATTGTTGGTACTTTTCCTCCCTAAAATGGTACTTTTTGTATATTCTTTAATATTAAGGCAAAAGACAAGATTATTGAACAAACACTAAAATAGCATCTTTAATAGAGAATTGTTTGGTACTTTTTCGTCCTTCAAATGCATATTGAACATGCAGGGTCTTGACTGAATAAGAAGCTGCAAGAGGGACTCTTTCTCATTCTTTAAATGAAAAAGTACCAAATGTTTTGCCAAATGACACAAAGTTCTTATAAAATAAGAATTTATAAAAGGGAGATTTTTGGTACTATAGTACTTACCTATAAAAGTAATGAACATTTTGTATTTCATTTTCATTGGGTAGCGAAGCACTCTGGGTACACTAGTTTTACATAAAATCTTATAAATTTAAATTTTTTCTATGAATTTTTTACAATTTTTAAACAATCTGCTGTGGACGGACAGACATCGTTAAGTCTATTCAGAAAGTGATTTGTAGTCGCTTGGAACAACCTTAGATAGGTGTGGATCCAATATTTTTGATCGTTATAAACAATATTTAAAAAGCATAATACCCTCCACACTATAGTAGTACCCTACACTACAAATACCATACCGAAAGCCATGAGTTTTCAAGGTGAAAATATCTCGAAGAATAAAGAATATATAGCAGATGTTAAACCTTTAATTTAAAGTTGACAGAAGGGACTTTCAGATGACATACAAAATTTTATAAATAATGTTCCCTTGTTGGCGCTGTTATAACGTCTCAAAAAGGGCCAAAAAAGTTTTTTTTTTTTTAATTTCAGTGCACGATATCCAAAAAGTGGGGGAACAAATCTTAGATCATATTCAGATTTAATATAGCTCAATCCATTTTCTGAAGGGGACCTTCTATGGGGTGTAGGGTCAATTATGAACCGATCCTTATAAAATTTTACAAAGCGATTGAGGTTTCTATAAAATATATTCATGTCGAATTTCATAGCTATAGATGCTTCTTTTATACAGTTATGAGAGTTAAAGTAATTTTCTAAAGGGGACCTTATATGGAGGATAGGGTCAATTATGGACCGATCCTTATAAATTTTTCAAAGCGATTTAGGTTCTTATGAAATATGTTCATGTCGAATTTCATCGCTATAGATGCTTCTTTTATACAGTTATGAGCGTTAAAGTCTTTTTCTGAAGGGGACCTAATATGGGGGATAGGGTCAATTATGAACCGATCCTTATAAAATTTTACAATGATATTAAGGTTTCTATAAAATATGTATGTTCATGTCAAATGTAATCGCTATAGATGCTTCTTTTAGACGGTTATGAGAGTTAAAGTCATTTTCTGAAGGGGACCTTATATGGGGGGATAGGGTCAATTATGGACCGATCCTTATAAAATTTTCCAAAGCGATTTAGGTTCCTATGAAATATGTTCTTGTCGAATTTCATCGCTATAGATGCTTCTTTTGGTTATGAACGTTAAAGTCATTTTCTGAAGGGGACCTTATATGGGGGGATAGGGTCAATTATGGACCGATCCTTATAAAATTTTCCAAAGCGATTTAGGTTCCTATGAAATATGTTCTTGTCGAATTTCATCGCTATAGATGCTTCTTTTGGTTATGAACGTTAAAGTCATTTTCTGAAGGGGACCTTATATGGGGGATAGGGTCAATTATGGATCGATCCTTATAAAATTTTACAAAAATATTAATGTTCCTACAAAATATGTTTATGTCGAATTTCATCGCTATAGCTGCTTCTTTTAGACAGTTTCTGAAGGGGACCTTATATGGGGGTTAGGCGAATTCGTGGACCGATATTGCCCATTTTCAATAAAAAACAAACTGCATTAATATAAAATGTCTGTGAAAATTTTCAGCCTGCTAGCTACTTTCATTTGGACTCTATCGAGTTTTCAACAGACAGACAGATGGACATACGGACGGACATGGCTAGATCGTCGTCGAATTTAATAAGGATCCAGAATATATATACTTTTATGGGTCTAAGATGAATATTTCGATGAGTTACAAACGGATTGACCCCCATCTTTTTTGATGGTGGGTATAAAAATGTTTCTATATAGAAAACTAGAAAAATTAGTTACAAAACTACTTTAGAAGACATTTTTTACGTGTTTGGCACAAATTTTCTAAACATAAAAATAAATTGGGACAGATTTTTTATATAGAACAAGAGTTTGTGCACAGAAAATTAGTTTCGGAATTTCAATAAAGAAAATACGTTTTATTATGCTCTCCAACCAGTCGTTTAATTAAAGAAATGTCTTAAATATTAAACTTAAATAATAAAGCTATTAATTATACTTAATGCTTTACAAATCCCATAAAAAAAACAGCGACCAAATGATTGTGTGTCAAATTCCAACATAATTCTTGAAAATATCTTTAAATTCTCAATAAAGTCATAGACACATAATTTATGTTCTAAAAAGGATATTTACAGCAAAAACTAAATTCAAATGTTATTAAAAAGGACACTAAATATAATAAAAAACAAGTAAGAAATTATAGTCGGGCGTGGCCGACCATATGATACCCTACACCAGTTATGAATATTAAATGTGATTTATTTTTCATAATAAAGCATTTATCTTCAATATTCCCTTATTCCGATACATTCAAGCAATTTATGGATGAAAAACTAATTTTCCGAAAGAGGCTTTATATGGGGGCTAGGGGCAGATATGGACCAAGCCCGATAAAATTTTGTGAATATATTTATATTGACATAATATTTTATTGTGCTGAATTTCATCGCGATATTTGTGTTTATAAGCTAATTTGGGACATTCAAGTAATTTTCTGAAGGGGACTTTGTATGGGAGCTAGGGTCAAATGTGGCCCGATCTTTATGAAATTTGGCAGGGTCATCAAGACTTCTATAAAACTTAGTTGTGCCGTATTTTATCGATATATCTGTATATTTAACATAATTATGAGCTCAGAAGCCCTTTTCGGGGGGTTCTGTTGTATGGGGGCTAGGTGAAATAATGGACCGATTTTAACCATTTTCAATAGGCTTCGTCCTTAGGTCAAATAAAACGTGCGTGCCAAATTTCATCCAATTATCTTGAAAATTGCGACCTGTACCTTGCGCACAAGGTTTACATGGACAGCCAGCCAGCCAGCCAGCCAGACGGACGGACGGACGGACGGACATAGCTTAATCGACTCAGAAAACGATTCTAAGCCGATTGGTATACTTTAAGGTGGGTCTAGGACGAATATTTTTGTATGTTACAAACATCAGCACAAATCCAATATACCCTCCCCACTAAAGTGGTGTAGGGTATAAAAACTTTTTTTATACAACTACTAAAGGGATGTAGAATTATTTCTCATTTTAATAATAATGATAAGTAGTAGACCAGTAATAATAATAATATTGAAATGAAGTACGATTTATATAGTGATGATGATGCTACAGCCGGAAGCGGATGTTGATTTGTTATGCTCCCACTCTCCCATGGATGATGTTCTTTCTATTCTGTTACCAACTAAACTAAAATATTTGATGCTGAATTTTTGTTTAGTTTCTGTTATTGTTGTTTTTGTTTTGTATAGCTTTTGTTATGTTTCTGTTTATTTGTTTGTTGTTGTTTCTTTTTTTTGGTGGCATGGCATGTGCCCTTACGTCTATCATTTGTTACGATGTCATTATCATTGTTTATAATATTTTTGGTGTGTGTGTGTATGTTTGAGTGTTTGGTGCTTATATTTTTGGGCAACGCCAAAATATCAGCCTGTCATGCTGATACTAGTTGTAGTTTCGTAGTCGTGACGGTAGCATTATTTGTGACTGCGGCGGTGGTGGTAGTTGATGTTCTCATTTATTTGTGTTGTTGTGTTTTTGACATTTGCCACCCAGGCGCCACTAAGGATGTATGTTGTTTTTTTTTTCTTTATGTCCTTTCCTCAAACAATTTTTCATTTTTTTCTTTCACTTTTATTAAAATTGTCCTGTTTGTATGAGAGTGTGTTTCAGCGAACAGGCTTGATTTCACTTCCCATTGCTTTCTGCTAGTTAATCTGAAAATAAATCTTTCTAACATTTTCAACATTTAGTCTTGATTAAGTAAGTGAAACCTTTTATACTTATGAATACAGCAACAACAACAACAACAAAACAGTTCGATAAAAACTGCAAATAATATTAATATAAAGCTGTTTTTAGTTCAAGCTGCTTTAGATTTGTATCTTATCGTTATTCGCCGTTAACGTTCACTCATATTCACTTTATTTGATTTTCATTCATATATAGATTTTTCGCTGTTTATATGTATGTATTAGATGTTTGCTAACAAATGACGATGACGTTGCCTTAACATCAATTTGTTGCTTTTTATACCCACCATCAAAAAAGATGGGGGGTATATTGATTTTGTCATTCCGTTTGTAACACATCGAAATATTGGTCATAGACCCACAAAAGTATATATATTCTGGGTCCTCATTAAATTCTAAGTCAATCTAGCCATGTCTGCCCGTCCGTCTGTCCGTCTGTCTGTCTGTTGAAAGCACGATAGAGTCCTAATGGAAAGAGCTAGAGGGTTGAAATTTCACATAAATATTTCTTACAGGTAAGGTTTGTTTGGTATTGAAAATGGGCAATATCGGTCCACATTTTCTGATAGCCCCCATACAAGTGGCCCCTCGAAAAGCAGCTTTAACAGCCATAACTTGTTTAAAAATACGAATATAGCGATAAAATTCGACATAAGTAAGTTTCTTATGATCCAAAATCATTATGCAAAATTTTATGAGGATCGGTCCATAATTGACCCTACCCCTCATATAAGGTCCCCTTCAGAAAATGACTTTAACGCTCATTACTGGCTTAAAAATACTAGTATATAGATGAAATTCGACATAAGCAAGTTTCATACGAGTCAAAATCTATCTAAAAAATTTTATGAGCATCGGTCCATGATTGACCCTACCCCCCATATAAGGTCCCCTTTAAAAAACGCTCATTAATGGCTTAAAAATACGAGTGTAGCTATGAAATTCGACACAAATAAATTTAATACGAACCAAATTCTGTCTACCAAATTATATTAGGATCGACCCATAATTGACCCTACCCCCTATATAAGGTCCCCTTCAGAAAATTACTTTAACGCTTATAACTGGCCTAAAAAATACGAGTATATAGATGAAATTCGACATAAGTAAGTTTCATTCTAGTCAAACGAGGTTTGATGGTGGGTATATAAGATTCGGCATAGCCGAATATAACACTCTTACTTGTTTAATACAAATATATTTTGAGGGTATTTCATAAATAGAAAATATAAAAAATTAGCTTGAGTATGTGGCCTCACCACATGCTCAACATTTGTCAAATTTCTTTCATTCAAATTGATAAAGTAGTGCTCGAACTTCTGTATGTCCTTTCAGGATACGAACTATTAGACTTATCCTAGAATTATTCGTTCTACTTTCGTTTTGGTCAACCCATAAGATTTGTATGGTCCCACCTAGCGTTCTATTATTCAATATGATTGAGTGGTATTCTTCAAGCTCCTGCTCCTTATATCAAATGAATCAGATCTTCATTACCACTTGATAATAGCTTTCTTATACTTAAACTTTTCAGCTAATAATGCCTTTATTGGCTACTGGGAAATATTCCAATCCAGCCTATTTAGAAAAAGCAATAGATGTTGTAGACCATTTCTCCCGGAGACGTCCGTGTAGCATCAGTGTCAGCTCTACATTTTCATTTGGCCATAATTCTCTATTTGGAGTCAGAATTTCTGAAGCGTTATTCAGAATTAGTAAATCCTTTGGTTATAAGAATCGTTTAGATGCTATCTTACCCTTATATTTAACATGAGCTGCATTGATTCCCCCCGAGGGCTTGATACCTTGGTGTAATCTGCATCTTGGTGTTATTGCAATTTCTCGGAGAAAAAAAAAGAGGTGCTACCAACACCTCTAGTCTGCCGGGACTATAAAATGGTAATGATCAAATGTATCCTCGGCCTTTCCTTGGGTCGAACCAGATCACCAGATAATCAGGTACTACGCGTGGCCAGTTGCCCGCAGGACATTGTCCTGGCTGGTCAGTTGGATGAGGTTCCTTCGGGATCCACGTAGTGGTTGTGGATTATACCTAAATTTGCGGGGAGAAAACGTTGGTTTAAGGACTGATGTATCCTAGCCATATATGTCTGGATTCTCTCTCCGGTGTTGTTGCCATCTCAACAGATGTCACTGGGTGATGTGACAGAGCAACTTATGTTGGATTCCTGAACCCGTTGAGTTTCTCTTACTCTTCGCGTAGTAGGGCGCCAGTATAGGTTGGGGAATTTTCAGGTTGACACTTGATAGCTGCCTGTCATTCTGTAGATCGTTCTTGTACTTGTCTTTATGACAAGTACTAGTCTCCGCCGTGACAAGGGCAATTACTGAACTAGAAGACCTTTTACTTCAAGTAAGCTTTCAGTGCTGTTGCCAACTGAACAGGATGCATATTGTTTCATGCTACGCGGCTTATGGTTGAGGTCCACCACTCAACTTGTCGGGGCAATTATTGGGTTCAAATTGACATTGGATTTCCCACACACTTTGTCACATTATCTCGATATACAGAGGAATCCTGATTTACTGGCTGGGTGTTTCGGACTACCAAATACGTCTCTAGGTTCTGTTGCCAAAGCAACTGAGTGTGGTTGCGCGGGCTTTAAGAGGTTAAGGAATGCACTGGAATGGGTTATTAGTTGATCGGGATTGCTTGGGTTCATGACATCCAAATTGTAGTCACCTTCCGGCGTAAGATACCGCAAGATTGATTTCATCTAATTTTGGGGTCGCCCCTTCTATTGACTTAAGACCGGTGATTGCTTTTCCCCTGTCGGGGTATGCATTGGGATTGATGCTGCCTGTCATTCCGCATCGAGACTGTTATGCCCTCAAGCAAAATCTGTAGTGATTATTGAACGATAGTCAGAATTAGTAAAATCATGCTTTTATACAGCCAGTATCTCACAGTGGGACTAGGTCCCTATTTCGACCATAAATAGTACCCAATATCGATGTTGTTGATCCTATCTGCCAGCATTGAACCAAATGATTGACATCTTCTTCTTCTACTTTAAAATATTTTCACCTAAAACTTATTACAACAATAAATTGATAAAAACTAAATTTTCTTCGAACATAACGCCCGATTTTGGTTAAAATTATATACAGACATACATCAAATTTTTCGACTTTTTTCCTATTTTGGTTTCTTTGTTATAAATTTGTCAGCCTATGGTATTGAAGGGATCTTCGTAATCAATACATATCTTGATATCTGATATTTTCAGAAGTTCCAAAGCTTTAGGTAGGACGTGCGTTATCGGTCGATAAGACCTTGTTTTTATATAACTTAGATTTCCAACCATCCATCTAACCTGAGTTTATGCATATATAAAAATTGTAATAATTTTGAAATTTTTTGAATTTTCTGAACTTTCTCAAATAGAATACATTGCTCATCTTACAAATAAAACTCCCCCAAAGTAAATATTATTTAATATTAAAGCAGACACATTTAAACAATCATTCCAGTCAAACATACGCACGAATACACACACGTTGAAACCTACATATGTTTGTTCCTTGTTTGCCATTATAGTTGTTAAACATAAATCATCTCGTATGGGTGTCAAATATCCTGCTGTGTTTTCAAACACATTAGTATTATGTTAAAGCCTCTAGTTTATACCCAAATAATGTTTTTTTTTCTCCTAAAACATCATCAGTTGTTGTATGGTGCTGCGTTGGTGTTACTCTACTTGTATTCAATTTAACACTACTGGTAGTACTTAAATTTTCCTTTTTTTCTAGGTTTAGCATTTTTTCATACTTAGTGTCTACAATAATTCAGTTATTTGCTACTGTTTATTATGTTTGAGTATTAACCCGGTTTTGTATGAAACGCAGGGTGCAAGTTTGTGTGTGTGTGTGTTAGTTAATTTTTAATCCGTATGGCCATATACATACGTATTTAATTTCTATTTTATCTGACTTCTTACAGCGAATTGAGTACTAGTAGTTAATTAGCATTAGTAGACATATTTAAATATGCCTATATGCATAAATTAACATAAACGTTTAAGGTTTTTTTTAATTTATTCAGCAAAATTGAAGGTCAAAGACAGTTGGCATAACGAATTCAATTTCAATTTGTCTTTATGTGTTATATAATGGTAGGAGAAAAATTATATATATCTACTTCGATAAAGAGTAAATTTATCGAATAATGTCCATTAACAAATTTTATATGAAAAATGAGTTTTCTAGGAATTTTTTATATAAAACAAGAATTTTCTTTAAAATTTGCTATCAAAATAGAATTTTTTTGAATCTATATATATAAAAATGAAAGTGTGTTTGTATGTATGTATGTTTGTTTGTTTGTTTGTGCTTTATAGACTGCTAAACGGCTGGACCGATTTTCCTGAAATTTTCACAGTTTCTTCCTGTATGTCTGGAAGGAACTATAGGCTACATTTTATGTTGAAATTTCATGTGGGCGACGTGCCACGCCCATATTAAGAAAATATTAAATTAGTATATCTGAGATAATATAATAGTTAGAGTCTTCAAATTTTGTCGGAGCAACTTTAGTATCAATATAATTATTTAAGACAAAAAGTGGGCGGATTAGCATTAGGGGGCGTGGCACCTCCCATATAAATTAAATATAAAAATTCGTTTATCTTGGAAACTATTATAGTTAGAATATTAAAAATTTGCACGAGTAACTTTAACATCCATGTAAACATTTTGCGAAATAAATTGGCGGGCTACCCATGAGGGGAGCAGCAACTCCCATATTAATAAAATACAAAAATTGGTTTATCTGGGAAACTAATAGAACTAAATTCTTCAAATTTTGCACTAAGAACTTAAATATTCATCTGAACATTTTGGAGAAAAAAGAGCGGACTTTCGTCATGGGGGCTTGGAGCCCCCATATAAATTAAATAGGAAAATTATTATATATGAGAAACTATTACAGCTAGAATCTTCAAATTTTAATTGAAGAACTTTGACATTCATTAGAACATTCAGAGAATAACGGGCGGACTTTCAATGGGGGGCTTGGCACCTCACATATGTATTAAATACAAAATTTCGCTTATCTGAGAAACTAATAGAACAAGATTCTTCAAATATTGCAAGAAGAACTTTATTATACATATGAACATTTTGGAGAAAAATAGGGCGGACTTTCATCTGGGGGCTGTGAGTTCCCATATGAATTAAATAGAAAAATTCGTATATCTGAGAAACTATAAGAGCTAGAATCTTCAAATTCTACATGAAGATCTTTGACATTAATGTGAACATTTAGAGAATAACGGGCGGACTTTCAATGGGGTCTTGGCACCCCCTATATGAATTAAATACAAAATTTCGTATATCTAGGAAAATATTAAATTTTTTTTTTTTTAATTTGTCATCGATTACAGTAAAATCTTAATTAACATTCCGAAAAAATGCATCTCTGGAAAACATTACAGTTAGAATCTTCAAAATTATTAAGAAGATTTTTTATTTATATTGCTTTTAGGGTAGCAAAGCACACTGGGTATAGCTAGTATTATATAAAAATTAGCTTACCCTGTATGCTAAAAACCATATTCACATATAAATTTTCTTCTAGCTGTTATATATTCCCAGATTTACGATATTTAGTCGTGTAGTGGGTCGTGTCGTGTAGTGGGACGCCGGTACATGCTGGGAAATTGTCAGATTAGTATTCAATGGTTGCCTGTCATCCCGTAGAGCGATCTTTATGATCATGGGAATGGAACTGATGCGGCAATTGGCGAAAGATCGGGAAAGTCTCCATATATTGGAGATTAGTACTATTTTAGTATGCCTTTTTACGCTTCGGGGAAGTTCTTTGGTGCTTTTGCCATCTCAACAGGATATATTGATACATGCTACGCGACTAATTTGTCGGGGCAATTATTGGAATTAATTGACTTTGGAAATTCCTATTTCCTTTGTTACATTGATCGGCTCATAAAAGAGGGATCCTGATCCATTTTGTTGGGTATTTCGGGCTACCAAATACGTCTCTAGGTGCTGTTGCCGAAACAACAGAGCCATCTCAGTAGTGTGGTTGCGCGGGCTTAAAGAGGTTAAGGAATGCACTGGAATGGGTCATTATATGATGATTGCATTTTGAATAATGCAATCTTTCATGACATCATAAGGGTGGTCACCTTCCGGCTTACCAGAAGATTGATTTCACCTGATGTTAGGAATTGTCACCCCCTTCTATTGACTTTGGACCAGTGATTGCTTTTTCCTTGTCAGGGTTAGCATTGGGATTGATCCCATGCTGTCTGTCATTCCGCAACGGGGCTACTATGGCAAGAGATTAGATAGCTCGAGTTCTTTAACAAAGTGCTTGTACATGGACCGGCTCAGCCATGTACAAAAATAGCTACCTGAGTTCTTCATTGAAGAATTCAGGGGGGCGTGGTAGACAGTCTCTATTCTACCTAGTGGATGAAAAAGACCACCGTAAGATTAGGCCGTCAAGGTAGGTGTTCACGTTAAACTCTCGACATTCGTGTCTGTCTGTCTGTCTGTCTTCCCCCCGAGGCATGTTTCCTTGATGAAATATCCATCTGGGTGTATTGCAGTCCCGGGGTAGAGAAGTGCTACCAATACCTCTAGTCCGCCGGGACTATAAACTGGTGATAATCAAATGTATCCTCGGCCTTTCCTTGGAATGGTTTGACATGGGGTCTAACCAGAGAATAACATAATTTGGTACTACGGGTGAGCAGTTGCCCACAGGACTTTGTCCTGTCTAGTCAGTTGGTTGAGGTTCCTTCTGGATCCACGTAGTGGCTGTGGTTTATACCCAAAATCGCGGGAAGGGACATTTTACTTTGGCTTGATTCACGGTGAAGTAATATCTTTTCAAGATAAGTTTCTGTTATCGACGGTTGATCGGTACAAACCACAGGGTAGGCTGTGGAATAAAATGTTGGGAATGAGCTGGTAATGCAATGATTGATCATTAAAAATGATGTGTTGACTGTTGGATATGATGTATCTGATGGAAGAGATGTGGCGTCGGAAGATATGGAAATGTCAGAAGAGACGGAAGTGTTGGAGTGTCTGATTTTTTGTTCGGAAATTCTTGAGTTTGAAGCAACAATAAAAAATTTCAAAAATTTTGATCAATGTTGGACCCATGCTACAACAAAATTTCAAATTTATTTTTTTGTTTGCTTTAATCTCGAAAACTACTGGTCGAATTTGGCTGGAAACTCTCCTATCTGGTAAATTTCCAAGCTGAATCCGAAAATGGACTCAAAATGGACCTAGGTCCATTGTTTCAACAAAATTCCAGAAATTTTTTTATTTTGAACAATTTGTACTATTATTTCGGGATCTTAAGGCCGAGGGAAACTGATATTTGTCATTTAAGACCGAAATCTATGCTGAATCCGAAAATGGTTTTAGAATTGAGCTAGGTCCAATATTTCATAAAAATTTCAGCACAAACATTTTAAACCAAATATCCCACGAAATTTCATATCACATCTAGATTTGTTCTTATATGTGAGGTTCTTGTCTTGGCTAGCAAATTTTTCAATAGTCAAGACACGGAACCCCCAAATGTAAAGGAAATTTTGGAAAATTTTTAAAGTAAATTTTGTAGGAAAATCGGTCTGAAATTTTGTTCGGAAATTTTGATGAAATATTGGTCTCAGTTCATTTTCGGATTGAGCTTCAGTACAAACCTTGAATGTCAAATTTATGCAGCTCTAGGCCTCAAGATCCCGAAATAGCTTAAAACAAAAATTTTCGGGAATTTTGATGAAATATTGGTACCAGGTCCAATCTGAGTCCATTTTTGGATTCAGCAATGTGAGTTTGCATCCAGATTCGGCCACTAGTTTCCGAGTTCCTAGGACCCATACTACAACAAAATTTCAAATTAATTGTTTGTGTTTGCTTTAATCTCAAATTTTCGTAAATAAAGAAATTATAATAAAAAAACTTTTTTCTTTAATTATTTTGGGTTAAACAATGTAAACCCTAATTCTGAATATTTCTTTAAGAACGAAGGACATTTTTAATTCAAACTTAAATCAGCATAAAAAATATGTTTATCAGATAACTTAATAAACTAATTTACTTTATGTCAATTTTAATTAACAACCTCATTAGTATTTCTCCCTCCAATATACTACATTCTTTTTTTTTCTAAACTTTTTCCCTTTAACATCAATCGATTTTAATGACTAGATGAATTCATCATTAAAATCTTCATAAGTATGTCCAAACGAACGAACTTATCTAAATCAAAGTTTATTTATCATTAAAAGTTAGAAAATGTGTTTGTACTTAAAACCCAGTAAATATACCAACATTGTGCCAATTATGGCTAATTTCCGTTGGATGTGCAGTGCATGAATGAACATGTATGGATGTGCTTAGAGAAAAATAAATCCTACCTTTAAGCTAAAATCTGCTAAAAACCCGATATAAAAATTCTGCAGATTTATTTCACTTCTCAAAAAAAGGCAAAAAATAATACATATTCTTATCAAAAAAGGGGAAGAAAGAAAGGCACACACACACACACACACACAAAAATAAAAATAAACAAAGTAAGCAAAACTTAATTCTATGAGACATACATACATATGTACATACTAACGAATAAATAGCAGTAGACAGGCAAAGGCACAGTCAGTCAAACAAGCACACATATCTACTTTCATAAATTGACACTCACTCACTCACACATATGCCCAAACAAGGATATAAAGGACTGTGTGTGCGTTTTTTTAAGCATCAGCAAAACAAAAATAGAATAAAGAACAAATATGAAATTCTATAATGCTTATGTTTTCCTCTATAACAAGAGCCATAAAAAGAAAAAAATCGAAAAAATGAAAACAGGGACAAAAGAACATTATTCTCGTATTTTAGAAAAAAAAAAAAAAAATATAGAAATCCTTTCACTTTGACATTAATCCCAAATAGCCGCTGAGAGGCAGACTTCAACAACAAAAGATGAACAACAAGAATTGACAGCACATTAGTGCAAAAAAAAAGAACAACAACAACAAACGACAATAGCAGCAACAACAAATGTTCCATATTAAGCAACAAATAGAACGGCAACACATATACGGAAAAAAACTTTGAAAAATATAGAAGAATAACGTGCTAGCCAAACTTTTCTGCATTTCATAAAAAACATAAGCCGAACTATATAGTAAAGTGTAAGGGTCCGCATGTTTGTATGTTTATTAGAACCCAGCGTTCCGCGGCCTTTCAAGGTTATCTCTAGTCATTAGCTATCCTGATATAACAAAGTCAACAGCTTCTATAAAAAAAATTTATCGAAAAATAAATTTTTATATTAAAGACAATTTATCGAAATTTTTTTTTATTAAAAAAAAAAATAGTTTAGTCTAGCGAAGTCTATAGTGTAGTCTATAGTCTAGTCTAGTCTATAGTCTAGTGTATAGTCTAGTCTATAGTCTAGTCTATAGTCTAGTCTATAGTTTAGTCTATAGTCTAGTCTATAGTCTAGTCTATAGTCTAGTGTATAGTCTAGTCTATAGTCTAGTCTATAGTCTAGTCTATAGTCTAGTCTATAGTCTAGTCTATAGTCTAGTCTATAGTCTAGTCTATAGTCTAGTCTATAGTCTAGTCTATAGTCTAGTCTATAGTCTAGTCTATAGTCTAGTCTGTAGTCTAGTCTATAGTCTATTCTATAGTCTAGTCTATAGTCTAGTCTATAGTCTAGTCTATAGCCTAGTCTATAGTCTAGTCTATAGTCTAGTCTATAGTCTAGTCTATAGTCTAGTCTATAGTCTAGTCTATAGTCTAGTCTATAGTCTAGTCTATAGTCTAGTCTATCGTCTAGTCTATAGTCTAGTCTATAGTCTAGTCTATAGTCTGGTCTATAGTCTAGTCTATAGTCTAGTCTATAGTCTAGTCTATAGTCTAGTCTATAGTCTAGTCTATAGTGTAGTCTATAGTCTAGTCTATAGTCTGGTCTATAGTCTAGTCTATAGTCTAGTCTATAGTCTAGTATATAGTCTGGTCTATAGTCTAGTCTATAGTCTAGTCTATAGTCTAGTCTATAGTCTAGTCTATAGTCTAGTCTATAGTCTAGTCTATAGTCTAGTCTATAGTCTAGTCTATAGTCTAGTCTATAGTCTAGTCTATAGTCTAGTCTATAGTCTAGTCTATAGTCTACTCTATAGTCTAGTCTATAGTCTAGTCTATAGTCTAGTCTATAGTCTAGTCTATAGTCTAGTCTATAGTCTAGTCTATAGTCTAGTCTATAGTCTAGTCTATAGTCTAGTCTATAGTCTAGTCTATAGTCTAGTCTATAGTCTAGTCTATAGTCTAGTCTATAGTCTAGTCTATAGTCTAGTCTATAGTCTAGTCTATAGTCTAGTCTATAGTCTAGTCTATAGTCTAGTCTATAGTCTAGTCTATAGTCTAGTCTATAGTCTAGTCTATAGTCTAGTCTATAGTCTAGTCTATAGTCTAGTCTATAGTCTAGTCTATAGTCTAGTCTATAGTCTAGTCTATAGTCTAGTCTATAGTCTAGTCTATAGTCTAGTCTATAGTCTAGTCTATAGTCTAGTCTATATCTAGTCTAGTCTATAGTCTAGTCTATAGTCTAGTCTATAGTCTAGTCTATAGTCTAGTCTATAGTCTAGTCTATAGTCTAGTCTATAGTCTAGTCTATAGTCTAGTCTATAGTCTAGTCTAGTCTAGTCTATAGTCTAGTCTATAGTCTAGTCTATAGTCTAGTCTATAGTCTAGTCTATAGTCTAGTCTATAGTCTAGTCTATAGTCTAGTCTATAGTCTAGTCTATAGTCTAGTCTATAGTCTAGTCTATAGTCTAGTCTATAGTCTAGTCTATAGTCTAGTCTATAGTCTAGTCTATAGTCTAGTCTATAGTCTAGTCTATAGTCTAGTCTATAGTCTAGTCTATAGTCTAGTCTATAGTCTAGTCTATAGTCTAGTCTATAGTCTAGTCTATAGTCTAGTCTATAGTCTAGTCTATAGTCTAGTCTATAGTCTAGTCTATAGTCTAGTCTATAGTCTAGTCTATAGTCTAGTCTATAGTCTAGTCTATAGTCTAGTCTATAGTCTAGTCTATAGTCTAGTCTATAGTCTAGTCTATAGTCTAGTCTATAGTCTAGTCTATAGTCTAGTCTATAGTCTAGTCTATAGTCTAGTCTATAGTCTAGTCTATAGTCTAGTCTATAGTCTAGTCTATAGTCTAGTCTATAGTCTAGTCTATAGTCTAGTCTATAGTCTAGTCTATAGTCTAGTCTATAGTCTAGTCTATATCTAGTCTATAGTCTAGTCTATAGTCTAGTCTATAGTCTAGTCTATAGTCTAGTCTATAGTCTAGTCTATAGTCTAGTCTATAGTCTAGTCTATAGTCTAGTCTATAGTCTAGTCTAGTCTATAGTCTAGTCTATAGTCTAGTCTATAGTCTAGTGACTAGCATAATGTCTAGCCTATAGTCTAGCCTATGGTCTATTCTATAGTGTAGTATATAGTCTAGTCTTTAATCTAGTCAATATTATAGTATATAGTCTAATCTATAGTCTGATCTACCATCTGGTATTTAGTCTAGGCTACTTTATTCTAGTCTATAATCTAGTATATAGTTTTGTTTGTTGTCTAGTCTATTCTTTAGTCAACACTTTATCCTATGGTCTAGTCTATGACCGCTATTATAATCGAATCTATAGTCAATATTTTAGCCTAGGCTGTAATTTAGTCACTCATTTCATAACTCTGTCACTTTTTAAAACTGTATATTCTAGAGTAAAACAGACCTTTTTTAATCCATAAGTACAATTTTACTTATCTTTTTTTTGCCTACACTCTCTTCCTATTACACTATTCATTTATTTTATATTTTCTATACCAATTCTATAGATAATGTATGTATATGTATATAGCATTAGGGTGCAGTGAAGCTTTAAGATCTTAATATAAAACAACAAATTTATTACAGACTTCTTTAGTAAAAGTAATAAAGCTAACAAAAAAACATAATTACAAATATTAAATCTATTCCAAATAATAATTTTTAATATATTGTATATCTCTTCATTGCCAAATGTTTTTTTTTGTCACCCTAATGTACTTATGTATGTTTTAATATGAGTTATAGATAAAATTAAATCCATAGATACAGATGCCATTTATAAGCAGGAGTTATTTTCTCGTTTTCTTAATACATTTTAAAGGGACATAAAATTGTATTTAGTTTAGTTGTGTGTGTGTCACAATATCAAATGTACTCATTCATATGAGTATGAAACTCATAATTTTTGCTTTTATTTATTTTTATTTTCTTATAAAACTAATGAAAAATATTGCACAATGAACTGTATTTTATATCTGGAGAGAAAACTAAATTAACTAAATTAAAGCAACAAAAATAATAATATAATGATGATAGTAATAGAAATAACAACATATTTTTGCTTTAATACAATCTTATATTAGATATATTTCAATACAACTTGCAAAATATTATGAAATAAAATAATTTTTATTTACATAGAAACATAAATAAAATTTAAGGATTTAAAGGCATGTATAATTTTAATATATATTTGAAAAATATAAATAAATAAAATGTTAGATTAACTTTTTATAAATCTGCTAGAAACTATCTAAATATTTTTTTTATTATCCTTACAGTTCCCATAATAAATATGCATCATATCCTTGTCTCCCTGCCTTTAAATTGCTATGCAAATACATTTTGTGTGTAAATCTTTTAGTTAAATGTAAATATCTTGGCATCATTACCTTGACAAACAAGTCGTCAGGATAAACACTACACAACAACAACAGTAGCAAAAACTAACAATACAAACATAAACAAAAACCATAGTTAATAATAAGGTGATGATTATCACTGTCAACAAATGGAAGACAAAAAACAAACACATTACAATTATTTACAGTCCGAACAGTTCTTACACTTGTTGTTGTTTTTGTTATTGTTGTCCGTCCGTCTTTCGACACAAAATGAAAATGTTCACTTTTCTTCTTACATTCTACCACAAATAGAAAACACCTACTTACAGGGGATAAAGGAAACATGGTCATCATTCAGGAAAATGACTAACAACAATGACAACAGGAACAATAAAATGAGAATAGTGTAACTAAGAAAATGTAGAAGAATTAAAAAAAAAGCTTAACAACATTGGCTATGGAGGAAAGGACGTTGTAATGCAATGCAAAGGAACTACGTCATAAAAACTTAACGCTTTTAGGACGTAGTTCATTACACGTCTACTGAATTCGCTGTTTAAGCTCTCTACTGTTGACCAGATCACTTCGAAAATTGTCAAAAAATTTTAAAATAAAATTGTATAAAAAGGAGAAAAGAGAAATTTGCAAAAATTTGCAGCTTACGCTCTCTATTGTTGACCAGTTAACTTCTGAACGTCTCATTGTTGAGCAGATCACTTTTGTACGTTCAATCATTTTCTATAAGAGAAATTTTCAAAAATTTTCTTTAAAAAGAGAAATTTTCAAAAATTTTCTATAAAAAGAGAAATTTTCTATAAAACGAGAAATTTTCCAAAATTTTCTATAAAAAAGAGAAATTTTCAAAAATTTTCTATAAGAAGAGAAATTTTCAAAACTTTTCTTTCAAAAATTTTCTATAAAAAGAGAAATTTTCAAAAATTTTCTATAAAAGGAGAAATTTTCAAAATTTTTTCATAAGAATAGAAATTTTCAAAAATTTTCTGAAGGGAAAGAAATTTTCAAAAATTTTCTGTAAGGAGAGAAATTTTCAAAAATGTTCTATAAGAAGAGAAATTTTCCATAAGAAGAGAAATTCTCCATGAGAAATTTTCAAGAATTTTCAATAAAAAGAGAAATTTTCAAAAATTTTCTATAAGAAGAGAAATTTTCAAAACTTTTCTATAAGAAGAGAAATTTTCAAGAATTTTCTATAGAACGAGAAATTTTCAAAAGTTTTCTATAGAACTAGAAATTTTTAAAATTTTCTATAGAAAGAGAAGAGAAACATTTTCAAAAAATTTCCTATAAAAGAAAAACTTTCAAAAATTACCTATAAAAGAGAAATTTTCAAAAATTTTCTATAACAAAGAGAAATTTTCAAAAATTTTCTATAAAAAGAGGAATTTTCAAAAATATTCTATAAAATAGAGAAATTTTCAAAAATTTTCTATAAAAAAGAGAAATTTTCAAAAATTTTCTATAAAAAAGAGAAATTTTCAAAAATTTTCTATAAAAAAGAGAAATTTTCAAAAATTTTCTATAAAAAAGAGAAATTTTCAAAAATTTTCTATAAAAAAGAGAAATTTTCAAAAATTTTGAATAAAAAGAGACATTTTTAAAAATTTTCTATAAAAAGAGAAATTTTCAAAAATTTCTATAAAAAAGAGAAATTTTCAAAAATTTTCTATAAAAAGATAAATTTTCAAAAATTTTATTTCAGGAAACGATATCTCAAATCTCAGATGTGATGGAAAAAAAGTGATTCGAATTCAGCGCTGCTCAATCCCATAAAAAAGTAAAAGTTGGTTTCAAACTTTCGAATTTTTTTAAAATTTTGTCAGCCTGTGTAATCATTGTTATTCAATGGAATATTTAAGAAAACCTGAAGTTAGATTTTCAAGGAATTTAACTTCTCTTTAAACATGAAATGTAATTTTTATATATTTTTAGATAACTAGATAAAAAAATTTATTTAGAAACCAAGTAAACATATTTTATTTACAAAAAATGTTTGAGTTTAAAAAGTAAACCGCAGAAAATCCACTTGAAAAAGAGACATTTCTTAAATAGTATTGACTATTTCTTAGGAAATTCTACTTACCCGTGTATTTTGTGTCTTTTTCAAGTGCATGTTTATCTTTGTGTAGGTTTCTTTCCTAGATCAACCTCAACTTTATTTACAGTTCCTTGTTAGGAAAATAAAACTAATAACAACTATAGCAGCAGTTGTTCTTGTTGTTGTAGTAGCAATAGTAACAGTCAAGGCAGTTTGTCTGTCACTCAATCAAAATAAACCGTAAGTCCGGCAGTTTGCCTATCCCATTTCTTTCTCTTCGTTCCATAGTTTGCCTGACTCAAGCAGTCGTTTTAATATAAACACATAATGCCTGGAGCATAAAAATCACCATGGTAATGTTGTCAACATCTGAATTGTTGAAAAAGAAATATTGCTGGGCAACTTAGCGACAAACGACAAAAAATGTGATGACAAACAAATCAAAATTGAGAAAAAAACTACAACAAAAACTATGAAAATAAACATTATGTCCACAGTACAAGGACAAAATAGTTAAATAAATTTTACGGAAAACTAAAGTTGCTAAATAAATTAGATGTCTGTGTGCTGGTTGTAAGCAATAGCACACATACATATAATGATTTTAGCAAATAGATCAGTAAATGTCTGCAATTTGGGTAAAATTTTTCCTATTAAATAGTTACATAGTAATATGATTGCTTTTCAGTTGTTTGATCTCAGTTGGTGGTCTTCTATTAGTGCATGGTTAAAATAATGCGGGACACAAATAACTCAAAAACAAATGAAACATGTAGGAAAGTATAGACATAGCCCAACTACAAGTTACCCTACCTTAATCCCTTAATATTGGAATTTTAAATTAAAATACAAAATTAACAAAACTTGTCCTTGAACTGCTCCATACAAATTACATTATAATTATTTCATCTTTATTAACATAATTATTTCAACAAGGTGTTTCCTCAAAAATCACTTTCTCTGAAATGTAGTCTTTTTTCTTTACACTACATATTTAAACTAACTGTTTAGTTGTCTCAATTAATTTGTAGAAAAATTCTCTCTTAAAAATCTAATTAAACACAAGTCCTTGATGTTTGTCACATACATAAACACACTCACACACACAAAAATCTAATTAGAATTTTCTCTTAATGGGCTCACTAAAGGGATAATGAATTTATAGCAATTTGTTACGAAAAAACTGCAGTAGTTTTTTCTTAAATATTTTTTTCTCATTTACTAGTAGTAAGGATTAAACACATATAAAAAAAAAACTAAAAAAAAGAAGTAAGAGCTAAGATAAGACTAAAGCAACTTTATGACCAGATAAAATTCTTCTTGTTACTTTTTTCCGGCTCTTTTTTTATAGCTTTTATATATTTATATTAAGTAGACTAATCTAGGTAAAGATAAAATAATGCAAAAGTATACAGTTTTGTAAAAAAAACGCATATAATTTGAGGGGGACACAAAAAGAAAACGAGACGAAACTATTTTTCTTAATAGTTATGCAAAACTAGAAAGCAGAGAGGAAGGCTAATTAAAGGGAGTGGACAATTACAAGAATTAGAAGAAAAATCCGGGTTTAGTTCGTTAGTTAGAAAGTTAGTAAGTTAGTTAGTTAGTTAGTTGTTAGTTAGATTAGTTAGTTAGTTAGTTAGTTTTCGTTAGTTAGTTGTTTATTAGTTCGTTCGTTGTTAGTTAGTTAGTTTTTTGTTTTTTTTTTAGTTAGTTAGTTTTAGTTAGTTTTTAGTTAGTTCGTTCGTTCTTTTAGTTCGTTTTTCGTTCGTTCGTTCGTTCTTCGTTCGTTCGTTCGTTCGTTCGTTCGTTCGTTCGTTCGTTTCGTTCGTTCGTTCGTTCGTTCGTTCGTTCGTTCGTTCGTTCTTTTCGTTCGTTCGTTCGTTCGTTTCGTTGTTCGTTTTGTCGTTAGTTCGTTCGTTCGTTCGTTCGTTCGTTCGTTCGTTCGTTCGTTCGTTCGTTCGTTCGTTCGTTCGTTCGTTCGTTTCGTTCGTTCGTTCGTTCGTTTCGTTTCGTTCGTTTCGTTCGTTCGTTCGTTCGTTCGTTTCGTTCGTTCGTTCGTTCGTTCGTTCTTCGTTCGTTCGTCGTTCGTTCGTTCGTTCGTTCGTTTCGTTCGTTTGTTCGTTCGTTCGTTCGTTCGTTCGTTCGTTCGTTCGTTCGTTCGTTCGTTCGTTTGTTCGTTCTTCGTTCGTTCGTTCGTTCGTTCGTTTCGTTCGTTCGTTTCGTTCGTTCTTCGTTCGTTTCGTTCGTTCGTTCGTTCGTTCGTTCGTTCGTTCGTTTCTCGTTCTTCGTTCGTTCGTTCGTTCGTTCGTTTCGTTCGTTCGTTTCGTTCTTCGTTCGTTCGTTCTTCGTTCGTTCGTTCGTTCGTTCGTTCGTTCGTTCGTTCGTTCGTTCGTTCGTTCGTTCGTTTTCTTTATTGTTTTTCTTTATTGATCTTTTCGTTTCTTTTATTTGCTTTCTTTCTTTCTTTCTTTCTTTCTTTCTTCTTTTTTAGTTAGTTTAGTTACACAGTTTTTTGCTACTTGTTCACAAAAACAAGATTTCTGTGAAGCTGTTTAATCCTAGAAATCTTCTAATTAAATTGAAGAATTAAATTAATATGTATAACCTCCTTCTAAATGAACGATTAAACTGAAAATCCGGTTCACCTAACTACGATTATTATTGTTGTTTTTATATAACTCCAAAAGAATTCTATATATGAAGCATGTAGACATACTAAAAAACTTAGGATGGAAAAATCCTTTGATGTACAAATACATTTAAATACAATACATACAGACGCATACATAAACAAACAAAAATTGCATGAAAAAATTGTTATTATAACAACAAACAAATAATAACAAAAATGAAATAAAATAAATCAAAAATAAAAGGGAGCAGAAAAACGAAATGTAAACACTAGAGAAATATTTAATGACAACAACAACGACGATGAGAACGTTGACTACTAGGACGAAAAAAGAAAACATCAGTACAAACGTTAAGTGTAAGAGAACTCATACTCACAATAGCAACAACAAGAACAGAAAACATTATAAGTAATGGGAACCTGTTGCAAAAATTCATACTCACGCCAACCAACCGACATACTTATGAACAGGACGCTTTTGCAGGATCTACACATAAAAGTACATTTATATAAATATAGAAACACATACATACATATGTATGTATGTATAAAAAGAAATTTATAAAAACAAAAACATTTCTTTTATATACAATTCGCATGAAAAATAATAAAAAATAAAAATAAAATTCAACTCATAAAAAGGCAAAAAAATCAACATGAACAAAATCAATGAAGTTTTTTTCCCATTTCGCTCCTAGCAGCCTCAAATCATACACATAGTTATAGAGTAAAAATCTAGGATAAATTCAGTTCATTTTCTTAGGGGCAAAGTAGAACTGAACTGATGATGAACACTCACTTACTCTACGACTAATGCTCCTCTTTGGCGTATGAATTGAGGAACGTTGGGGGCAAGAGAGGGATCTGAGTACAACTGGATGTTGTAAAAAATAAATAAAACAAATCACAAACAAAATGATACAGGAAGAAGTAAAATATGAAAAATGTGCTGCTCCTGCTACTGTTTGTATACGTTTGTTTGTACATGAACTAGTGAGAGTAAAAATATTTTAATATTAAAATAAAATACAAAAATATAAAATAAAATAATAAATAGAAGTTAGTGGCTTATGAGTTGCCAGATGGTAGGGATAGATTGAGGATAGTAGGGATATTGAGAAGGATTATAAGAAACAAACAAACTAACTACTACTAACTAACTAACTAACTAACTAACTAACTACTAACTAACTAACTACTAACTAACTAACTAACTAACTAACTAACTAACTAACTAACTAACTAACTAACTAACTAACTAACTAACTAACTAACTAACTAACTAACTAACTAACTAACTAACTAACTAACTAACTAACTAACTAACTAACTAACTAACTAACTAACTACTAACTAACTACTAACTAACTAACTAACTAACTAACTACTAACTAACTAACTAACTAACTACTAACTAACTAACTAACTAACTAACTAACTAACTAACTAACTAACTAACTAACTAACTAACTACTACTAACTAACTAACTAACTAACTACTAACTAACTAACTAACTAACTAACTAACTAACTAACTAACTAACTAACTAACTAACTAACTAACTAACTAACTAACTAACTAACTAACTACTAACTAACTAACTAACTAACTAACTAACTAACTAACTAACTAACTAACTAACTAACTAACTAACTACTAACTAACTAACTAACTAACTAACTAACTACTAACTAACTAACTAACTACCTAACTAACTAACTAACTACTACTAACTACTACTAACTAACTAACTAACTAACTAACTAACTACTAACTAACTAACTAACTAACTAACTAACTAACTAACTAACTAACTAACTAACTAACTAACTAACTAACTAACTAACTAACTAACTAACTAACTAACTAACTAACTAACTAACTACTAACTAACTAACTAACTAACTAACTAACTAACTAACTAACTAACTAACTAACTAACTAACTAACTACTAACTAACTAACTAACTAACTAACTAACTAACTAACTAACTAACTACTAACTAACTAACTAACTAACTAACTAACTAACTAACTAACTACTAACTAACTAACTAACTAACTAACTAACTAACTAACTAACTAACTAACTAACTAACTACTAACTAACTAACTAACTAACTAACTAACTAACTAACTACTAACTAACTAACTAACTAACTAACTAACTAACTAACTAACTAACTACTAACTAACTAACTAACTAACTAACTAACTAACTAACTAACTAACTAACTAACTAACTAACTAACTAACTAACTAACTAACTAACTAACTAACTAACTAACTAACTAACTAACTAACTAACTAACTACTAACTAATAACTAACTAACTAACTAACTAACTACTAACTAACTAACTAACTAACTAACTAACTAACTAACTAACTAACTAACTAACTAACTAACTAACTAACTAACTAACTAACTAACTAACTAACTACTAACTAACTAACTAACTAACTAACTAACTAACTACTAACCAACTAACTAACTAACCAACTAACTAACTAACTAACTGAACCCGTGCTCCAGAACCTTTCCTAATGAAATATTATTTTAAAATAATTTTTGAACATATCGGCTTAAAAAGAGATTCTGATTTGATCGGTACAATTAAGACCAATGTTTTTATTCGATACAAACCGCAGCATAAACGCTGTTTCCTCTATGACAAGGTAGGGTATTCAAATTTGTGATGGCAATGACCTTTTATATAGATTAATTTCACCAGGTTCCTACCACATTTATTATTTCATGATTGAAGATTTAAATTTAGTATAAAACCCCAATCTCTAATTTAGTCGTTAAGGTATCATCACTTGCAGTGTAATAAACTGTAGCAGCAAACTCTGTTGCTGAGAAAATTATAAACCAACAAGTGAACACATTGCACTTTAAAGTTTACGCACAAAAAGGAAGTTGTAATGTAAACAATAAACACAAGGTAATATAAACAAAACAAGAAAAGTGGAAAAAAAGGGAAAAAACACATGAAATTAACACTAAACAAATGATATAAAAATATTACAAAACAGACAAATACATACAGACGTTCGGAAAATGAGCAAACACGAAACGAGGGAGAGAGAGAGAGAGTAGGTACAAACACACAGACAATAAGGATAAAATAAACATGCGCCGAGTAAATAGAGAAAATTAAAACCAGGAGATTGAAAGAAAACATTAAGAGACAGTGAGGGAGAGCACGAATGAGTGAGTAAGTATGGGGAGAGAATTAAAAATAAAACTCCGAAAATTGTCATAGAAAAAAGAAAAGGAATGAAATGGAACTGAGATGATTTAAAGGACTAAAAACAATATGAATTGGAATTTATACCGAAAGAGAGTTCTTAAGGATAACTAGAGCAGAGTATGTTTAATGAGAGAGGCCTTATGTGAGCATAATAAGAGTATAATGTTAGTTTTTTTTTTGTATCCCTACAATAAACTAAACTCTATATTATTTTTGTGTGTCATCACTGGGTTATGTGTGATATTTCAATTGGAACATCATTATTATGATATCATACAACTCGTCATCACCATCATCGTTCTCATCAACATCATCATCGACTTCTTTAACAGCAACAATAATACAGCTCTATATAGTGTTTTTTTCTTCTGTTGATGTTGTTGTTGTTGTTTTTTGTTAAATAGCAGCCAGCTAAACCAACAGCAACAGAAGTACGAGTAAAGTAGAGTAGAGTAGTTGTAGCAGTTGTAGGAAAAAATCCCAACAAGAAGAACAAGATAACGGACGACTACAACGACGGAGTTGTGCTGTTTTGTGCTGGCTATAGCTTGGATTGCTTTTCCATTATTATCATCATTTAATACAAAAGAGTGAGTGAGTGTATTGCGTGTTTTGATGTAGCACTTGGCGTGTTGTGTTGTGATATTAGTCTTTGTTAGGCGGTCTTTGTGTCAACAACGTGTTGCTCGGCATTCTTTAAAAAAAAATTATTTAAAACAACTACAACAATAACTGGAAGAAAAAAAACTCCAGCAAAATTTTCAACCAAAAGGATATTTGAAAAAAATAAGAAAAAATGTTCACACTGTGTAGTGACAAAATAATAAACGTGCTGATTTTTTATTAAAAAAAAAATTATGGAAATTTTGCTGTTTTAGCAAATGTTTAAATTGGTTAAAAACAAAATAATTTTCTTAAATTAAAATTTAATTTGTGCTAAAAGCAAAAGTTATATACAGAAAAAGCAACAAGTTTTTTTATTTTTGCTGCAATTTAAATGATAATTTTTTTATGAAAAATTATAAAAACTTTTAACATTTATTTACTTGTATAATTTAAAAAAGGATTAATGTAAAAAAAAAAAACTTAACAAAGAAAAATTTTAATCGCTTATAATGCAATTTTAATTGACCTGTATAAATATAATGTGTATCAAGCTTTTTTTCTTTTGATAAAAAAAATCCTATTAAACGAGCAAATGATATAGTGAAAACTTTTTGTGCAAAAATTATTAAATCTTGTTTTAAATAATAATAATAAAAAACCTATTCACATACATACATAAAATTTAATATAAAAATTACCTTTAGAAAAAAAAAAATTCACATATATATATTTTTATAAATCATAAAAGAAAATTTTTAAAACATAAAAGAAGTGCAAACAAAAATATAAAAAATAAAAATTGACAAAAAGTGTTTAATTTAAGCTGAAAGCAAAATAAATAATAAATAAATAGTTTTAAACAAGTAAGTTTTTTTTTGACGTCATTAATACCTAAAATAAATAAAAGTTTTATTTTTGTTAATTCCATGTCTATTGTTTTAAAAATTTAATAAAGTTGTGAGAATAAAATGTTAAAAACAGTTTATAGTGGTTATTTAATTCCTGTACAAGTTTTTCAAATATTATAATTTTTTATGGTTAATAAACCTGGACATTGAAGATGGTTTGTTGTTTTAGGGGACAACCAGTAGTATTATTAATAAATTCTTAATAATTTCCATTAATTATGGATTTAACTTTGGTAATTTGTAAAGTTTAAAATTAGTAAAAAACAAAGTTTGCCTCATGAAAAGTTAAACTAATGATTTCGAATTAAATTTTAAATTTTATACAATTTTTTATAACATTTAAAATTTGTCACATTTATCTAAAGCAATAGAATCATATACATAATCATTTATCGAAGTTTTATAGAACAAATTTTTTATAAAAATTTCTTATATTAATTATTTTTGTAAATTTTAACACCGTGCAACAGTCATTATCACTGAAGAAAAGAACTATGTCTACACAAAACTATGGACCATTTGTATTAACTCTGTGTACTTAGTTTTTCATAAGCAGTTCCTCCGGTAGGTTAGTGGTCTGGTATACCGGAGGTGGTGGGTTCGATTCCCACCTGAGGCACAGGTTAAGGAGCGCTCAACAGGCCCAATAGAGGCCTAGGTGTATTTCTTCGGATTTGATGTATATATGTACTTCCTTCTTTCAAACTCCTTATGCCCCTTTAAAAGAACCTTAAAGTTTAAAGGACATACGATTTCAAAACATGGAATTTCAAATTTATATAAAAAATTTGTTATTAATACCAAATGAAACTGACAAAATCTCTTCTGCAAAATAATATTATCTATTTCAATTAATCATGATTAGAAAAGAAAAGGGAACTTAAAGAAAATTTAACACAAAAAAGTTTTATTTTAAAATGTTTATTTCGAAAATGAGACCTTTTTTAAATTTAATTTCTTTTTAGATTTTTTTGTTTAAGTGAGTAAAATAAATAATACATATAGAATGTAGAGATTCCCAGCTCTCATTTGATATCAATATTAGCTTAATACAACACATACTATTAAAAATATTTGTTTGCAATTGTTAGTCCTTTGCACCTTGGAGTCCTTTTATAAGGACATAAGAGCTGATTATAAAAAACTGAGTATGCAGACTCTAGGTTCCTTTGCATATCAGCTTTTCTATGACTGAAAGCTTTTTTTTTAAATTATTACAGGTTGTTATAAATAAAACTCCAATTCCTGAAATATGTATTTTAGTAAAAGTTTGGTGATGAAAATTTGCCGGTTTTTTATTCAAGTGCAAAAATAAATTAGTATATAAAATTTGATTTGAGTTTGATCAAAGTAATATATATTTTTAACAAGAAAATTTCTATATATTTAATAATACAACGAGATCTTTTGCTATTGTAAGCTGGTTTTTTAACAGGGAAAATTTTATGAATTCTGGCATTCGATTTTGAAAATCATAGGAGCTAATGATGTGTCATAAAGCGGAACATTTCTTAAAAGAAATTATAAATTTTGTAGACTTTTATTGTATTAGTTTCTTTTCTCTATGTAAAGTGAAATTGTTTGAAATAAGGATAAATAAGGAATTAAAGGATTCAATAAATAAAGACTTTAAAAAAAGTTCGAAACTTTTTACAAAACCAAATACAAATTTTAAATGGTTTTACTAAATATCAAAATATTACTTTCTTATGATGAGAAGTGAAGCATTAATTCAGAAGCTTATTAATTCTTTACTACTGATTGATAACCGGCTGATAATAGGCAAGATTTCACAGCTTCCACTTACGTCCACCTGTTGATACGCTTTGAATATATACTAGCTGAAATATATTAAAAACGATGACATCGAAAAATTAAATTTGGAAAAAAGATTGAGTAGTGAGGACATGGGTTAAAGCAAAATTTTTAATATTTCAGAAAAGTGACAGTACAGACATAGTATTAGGGTAATGACCAGGGAATGCTCTAGCGTTTTAAGCGCATTGAATAAGTAGTAAAAAAACTAACTGCCATATTCATAAACATTTATCAAAGGTTTATTGAAAAAATTTTATTTATAAACCTTTGATAAAAGTTTATGAATAATACTCTAAAAAATGCTCTTAAAATTTAAAAAAAATATGCCATAAAAAGAAAAGTGTTTTTTATTTTTTAACATTGAAAAGCTCAAATAGACCGAAAATGTAATGAAATAATCAATATTTAATTTCATATTTCATCCTATAACATTTCTTTTTGGTTATTAATGGATCTCGTAGTTCGAAGAACTAGTTTAATAGAATTCCGTTTTACGTTTAGATAACCATTAGATAACATGAAGCCACAATTGGTCCCCAAAAAAACGAACAAATTTTAAACGAAAAAGATTTACACATTTCTTCCAATTTCTAAACTAACATTTTAATCGGTGTTGTCATATTTAATAGTTAGTCTCATCATTCATTAGTTTCATGAAAGCCAAAGTAAAGGGTTTTATGTCCGAATGTTTTATCGAATAAAAAGCCATAAATCGGCTCAGAATTACATTCTGATGATCCCCATATTCTATTAGATATTAAATCGGTACATTAATATCCAAGATGTGATCAAATTTCCGAAAAACCTAGAAAAATAGAACAAGTTTGAACACGTATAGTGCGAGAACTTTTTTGACAGCAGCAATTGTTTTTCGTAATTTTTTTTTTTTTGGCCTCTTTGATTAACGGATGTACATATTATTGAATATTTGCAAAAACAAAAAATAAAAGGTCATAAAAAGTCATATTTTTTAAAGATAAATTTCCCTGCTCTGTAAAACCGGTACTAAATTTTTATTTATTTAAAATTTTTAATTTTTTATAAAAGGTCTTAATGTTTAGTTTTTTGAATTTCTTTCATTTTTACAATCAAAAATTTTTTTCTGGACTTGTAGCCAATGAGTCGTCAGTCTTTGCTGTACCACTGTATTTTAAGGGATCTCAACAATAACTTATAATAAAAAGCAATGAGATAAAAATCTAAAAAGCCTTTTTTCAATACTTATTCACCACCATTTTAACTCATTATTTTAAAGCTGTGAAACAATTGGAGACAAGTACTTACAATGTTTGCTTACTAATAACTACTTAAATAAGTTCTTACAAATATGGAATACAAAAGTTGTTTTTTTACTTGCAAAAAAACTGCTCACACAAAATACGAACGTGGGCCTCTTGTTCGTTAGTTCGCTGTCGTACTCACAACACCACTACTTAGTTATTTTATTGTGGTTTTCACACAGAAAAAACTATTTTCTTTCTGTTTGTGTAAAATATAAACGGCAAAATTCAAAGTAAAGAACTTACGTATCTCATTATATGTAATGCATTAAAAGAGTACTTAAAAGTAATATAAAAGTAATAAAAAAAATTAAAAGTAAGTTGTTCTTTAAGTACAAGTCATTATTGAGTTTTTGTTGGGTACCTAATGAAAAAAGTTCGTATTTTCGGACAATATTTTCACATCTACTTTATTAATAGGCAGGTATTGCTGATTTTGAATCCTATTTATTGAATATTTGGATCCCGATGATGAACACCTCAAATGCTGTTCAGAATATTGATTTCAACAAACAAACAGAAAGACAGATAGAAGGACGGACAGACAAACAGACGAGTCTGTTTAAAAATGTCAACTACGGTACAGTTCTATAGAACAAATAGGGGTCTCTATAAGTCTATATATATTGTATAATTTTGCTGTAAATTTCTATGAGAAAAAAAACTGCTAATTTTAATTAAAATACAAATTCATTTGTATTAAAAAATGTTCTAACTTTTCGTTTTAAAATATTCAATTACAAAGTAATCAAATTCTTTGAACGTTTTTTTTTTAACAATTTCTAAAACAAAGTCATAAATTTATTTTCATATTAAAGGTGACAAGTGATTCCTGTTAAAGTATTTTACAAAATTGTTAAAATCGTTTTTCAAGGTAAAGAGATTAAAACAATATTTTGCTTAACAGTTGATTTTTGGGAATTAATATTCGTGGAAATTATTGCAAATATATTTTCTATAATTATTTTAAGATTAAAAAATTTATTTTAGTTATCAAAGAATTGTTAGTTAATATGTGGGGAAGTAAATAATTGAAATTTATATTTTGTTTTTTTAAAAAAATTTAAGCTTCTTTAAGCCATTTGAACACAAAACCAAAAATTAAATACATATTTTCAAATCATATTGATTTTACTTAGTTTCCTGAATTTTCTGGCAAATTATTAAAAACTTATTTATTTATTAAAAATTCCTGCATTAAACAAGAATAATAAGATTTCCTCTTTTTAAATAGTAACAAATTTTAAGAATTTGTTTATTAAACAAATTCCTAGAAACAACAAAAAAATACACATTTATTTATTCTAATAAGATTTTGCATTTTTAATTTCTTATAAACCAAATACCAGAAACTTATAAAATTGTTAAAATATAAAAAAGCCATATTTTCTTTTACAAATAAACTAAATAAAATTTAATTTGCTGAAGATTACAGAAAATTCTTTATTTTCTATAAATTGTGTAAAAAAACAGGACGAGAATATTAAGAATTTAAAAAAAAAAAAACATCCTTTGTATAGTTTGTGCACATAAAACAAACAAAAACAAGTAAGAAAGTATAATCGGGCGTGGCCGACCATATGATACCCTACACCAGTTATGAATATTAAATGTGATTTATTTTTCATAATAAAGCATTTATCTTCAATATTCCCTTGTTCCGATACATTTAAGCAATTCATGGATTAAAAACTAATTTTCTGAAAGAGGCTTTATATGGGGGCTAGGGGCAAATATGGACCAAGCCCGATAAAATTTTGTGAATATATTTATATTTACATAATATTTTATTGTGCTGAATTTCAACGGGATATTTGTGTTTATAAGTTAATTTGGGACATTCAAGCAATTTTCTGAAGGGGACTTTGTATGGGAGCTAGGGTCAAATGGGGCCCGATCTTTATGAAATTTGGCAGGGTCATCAAGACTTCTATAAAACTTAGTTGTGCTGTATTTTATGAGCTCAGAAGCCCTTTTCGGGGGGTTCTGTTCTATGGGGGCTAGGTGAAATAATGAACCCATTTTAACCATTTTCAATAGGCTTCGTCCTTGGGTTAAATAAAACGTGCGTGCCAAATTTCATCCAATTATCTTGAAAATTGCGACCTGTAACTTGCGCACAAGGTTTACATGGACAGCCAGCCAGCCAGACGGACGGACAGACGGACATAGCTTAATCGACTCAGAAAACGATTCTAAGCCGATTGGTATACTTTAAGGTATGTCTAGGACGAATATTTTTGTATGTTACAAACATCAGCACAAATCCAATATACCCTCCCCACTAAAGTGGTGTAGGGTATAAATAGTCTAGAAATAAATATAAAGGTAATAAACTCAATTCTATTTATTATGGTTTTTAGGTATTTAAATGTTCATAAAATTCAAGGCAATTTAATGGACAACAACAAAAACTAATCCTATAAAAATAAATTTTATAAAAATTTAAATAACTATAAACAAAATATTGATTGTAAGCATTTGTGAAAAATTTTTGGGGATTATTTTAAACGATTGATTTTATAAAAAAAAATCAAGCTAAAAATTAAAAAAAGATATTTTAAAAAGAGATTAAGTCCATTTTTTTTCCGCCCATAACAAAACTTATTAGAGGTGGATTTTGGTTAAAGAATTCAAGAAAATTTAAATATTCATGAAAAATTGCAATTTCTCAAACTCTTATTACTGCTATTAATTACATTTTATAACTTAAATACATACATTTTTATATTATTTCATTTATATATTTCAATTAATGAAAACAAATACTTAAATAACCATAAATAAAAGTAAAATAATAGCCTTTCAATTATTTACACAAATACACATAAGTTTATAAATATACAGTTTTTATCGTATAAATTTTCTTCCCCCAACAATTTAAAGAAATACACACCTTTCTTTTCCCTTTTAACCTCAGACAACAAAATTTACTTGGTTGTAATATAATACAACTTGTAAGTTAAACTTTAAGTATTTTAAAATAAAAACACTCTTACAACACTTACTATAAATACATACTATACTTGCAACATATTGTTGCACATAAACAAATATTTGTAAAATACAAAGACCAATAAACAATTTGCACAAAAACTCAAGTTCAGTTTGGCAAATAAAATACAAACGGACGGACGGACACACAGACAGACAGACAAAAACAACAAGTTGAAAACTGAAAAAGAGGTGAACGTCAATTGATTGTAATTTGATTACTTGTTTAAAATAAATAAGTAAATACACACAAAATAAATACTACTTTTCTTGTTCGGAACTGTATAGCAAGTTGTGTACTTTTCTGTGTGAATGAATAACTAAATACCAGAATTGTGTAGTACCAGTAACTAATTTAGTTAAATATTTAAATAATTGGCTACAATGTCTACTTGTGTGTATGTAGGTGTATTTGTATAATGGGTGAAAGTCGACTGGGGAAGATCAGGACTATAACGATAAGTTAGAATAGGACAGCCGGACAATAAGTACTTAATAGAATTGAAGTGCATAAATGTGGAGAAATATAATTAGCAAGTATATACTTATGTAAATAGCATTTGTTAGCTTAAGAATATTTAAGCATTTTAAGAGTTAATTTATAACAAATGAATTATTACCATAACTTTCGAGTATAAGGGAATTATTGTTAATATTTTACAGGAAATGTGAAAACAGAAAATATTATTTTATTTGAAAACACACCAACATGTTCAGTTCTAGTTTAGTTCTAGTTTAGTTCTAGTTCAGTTATAGTTCTAGTTCAGTTCTAGTTCAGTTCTAGTTCAGTTCTAGTTCAGTTCTAGTCAGTTTAATTCAGTTCTAGTTCAGTTCTAGTTCAGTTCTAGTTCAGTTCGAGTTCAGTTCAGTTCAGTTACTAGTTCAGTTCTAGTTCAGTTCTAGTTCAGTTCTAGGTTCAGTTCTAGTTCAGTTCTAGTTCAGTTCTAGTTCAGTTCTAGTTCAGTTCTAGTTCAGTTCTAGTTCAGTTCTAGTTCAGTTCTAGTTCAGTTCTAGTCAAGTTCTAGTTCAGTTCTAGTTCAGTTCTAGTTCAGTTCTAGTTCAGTTCTAGTTCAGTTCTAGTTCAGTTCTAGTTCAGTTCTAGTTCAGTTCTAGTTCAGTTCTAGTTCAGTTCTAGTTCAGTTCTAGTTCAGTTCTAGTTCAGTTCTAGTTCAGTTCTAGTTCAGTTCTAGTAGTTCTAGTCATTCTAGTTCAGTTCTAGTTCAGTTCTAGTTCAGTTCTAGTTCAGTTCTAGTTCAGTTCTAGTTCAGTTCTAGTTCAGTTCTGTTCAGTTCTAGTTCAGTTCTAGTCAGTTCTAGTTCAGTTCTAGTTCAGTTCTAGGTTCAGTTCTAGTTCAGTTCTAGTTCAGTTCTAGTTCAGTTCTAGTTCAGTTCTAGTTCAGTTCTAGTTCAGTTCTAGTTCAGTTCTAGTTCAGTTCTAGTTCAGTTCTAGTTCAGTTCTAGTTCAGTTCTAGTTCAGTTCTAGTTCAGTTCTAGTTCAGTTCTAGTTCAGTTCTAGTTCAGTTCTAGTTCAGTTCTAGTTCAGTTCTAGTTCAGTTCTAGTTTCAGTTCTAGTTCAGTTCTAGTTCAGTTCTAGTTCAGTTCTAGTTCAGTTCTAGTTCAGTTCAGTTCAGTTCTAGTTCAGTTCTAGTTCAGTTCTAGTTCAGTTCTAGTTCAGTTCTAGTTCAGTTCTAGTTCAGTTCTAGTTCAGTTCTAGTTCAGTTCTAGTTCAGTTCTAGTTCAGTTTCTAGTTCAGTTCTAGTTCAGTTCTAGTTCAGTTCTAGTTCAGTTCTAGTTCAGTTCTAGTTCAGTTCTAGTTCAGTTCTAGTTCAGTTCTAGTTCAGTTCTAGTTTCAGTTCTAGTTCAGTTCTAGTTCAGTTCTAGTTCAGTTCTAGTTCAGTTCTAGTTCAGTTCTAGTTCAGTTCTAGTTCAGTTCTAGTTCAGTTCTAGTTCAGTTCTAGTTCAGTTCTAGTTCAGTTCTAGTTCAGTTCTAGTTCAGTTCTAGTTCAGTTCTAGTTCATTCTAGTTCAGTTCTAGTTCAGTTCTAGTTCAGTTCTAGTTCAGTTCTAGTTCAGTTCTAGTTCAGTTCTAGTTCAGTTCTAGTTCAGTTCTAGTTAAGTTCTAGTTCAGTTCTAGTTCAGTTCTAGTTCAGTTCTAGTTCAGTTCTAGTTCAGTTCTAGTTCAGTTCTAGTTCAGTTCTAGTTCAGTTCTAGTTCAGTTCTAGTTCAGTTCTAGTTCAGTTCTAGTTCAGTTCTAGTTCAGTTCTAGTTCAGTTCTAGTTCAGTTCTAGTTCAGTTCTAGTTCAGTTCTAGTTCAGTTCTAGTTCAGTTCTAGTTCAGTTCTAGTTCAGTTCTAGTTCAGTTCTAGTTCAGTTCTTATTCAGCTTAAGTCCTTTTAAGCCGATCATAGAAAATAGACAAATGGTTTCCAGCTAATTTAAAATATTTTCCACTTTTTAAAAATTTCATCGATGAGAGTATTTTGGAATTATATTTTCTTGGTATGGCATCAGCTCGCTAGCACTTTATTTGAACTGTATTTACAAAATCTTTAAAAAACTTTTAATACCCTACTGGGAAAAATAGGGCAAAGTAAGTATGAAAAGAAATTAAACCACAATGCTGAATGTACACCTACAAACTTATACAAATACTTTAGAAAACATTCACATAAAATTCGAAAAAAAAACAAATACCAAAAAATAAAATTGCAAGAAAAATAAAAATACGAAAAATACTAAAGGCAAAATACTAAAGAGAAAAAACTATCATTCCTATCAACCAAATAACCACAAACCAACAGACAGCAAGTCATTCTGTTTCTGAAACAAATTAAAAATATAACAAAATTTATACTACATACATACATATACATACATATATGAATGTATGTGTGAGTGTGTGCGTAATGTATATGTGCAAATGTACTTCTGTTCCTTTTTATATAAAAAGTAAAATAACGAATGAAAATCTGTGAAAAAGTATTTCTGTGTTATTTTATTTCCTCATAACCACCTTCCATCTCCCCAAAGGATGAAATTCTTTTATGCTACAGCACCTTTTCTCTCTGGTATAAAATACACAGGTTCTATGTTTATTTATTTTTATATTCTGAGAGTATTTGTTTATATTTGGTGTCGAATTTATATGTGAAACTATTAAGAAATTAAAGAATTTTTTTCTTTCGAAAGTACTTAAGTATTTAAGAATTGTTTCAAATTACATGAATTGTTCCGATGTAAACATTTGTATATTTTGAATTTGGAATAAATTCAGGATTTTTCGAAATCTTAGTTGTATAAAATAATTAAAATGTTATAGTTTTTTAATCAAATGTTTCCATGTAATGAAAGTTTTATCTCTAGAGTCAAATATTTCATGTCGCACCAGAAAGTCCAATGGGCCTTTTGGCTTGGATTCAACCATTTGCTAAAATTAAAAAACAAACAAAAAAATCTAAAAACAATGTATATTGGTAAATGTAAGAATTTCTCCCCCTTTACTCGTTTGCATCTTTACATTGCATGCGCAAATGAATGCAAAGCTTTCAAGGGATTTAAAATCATGTTAGACAAAATGATAAAATTCTAATAGACAAAAGAGAAAAAATAAAAATTAAAAAAAAAACAAAGCTTAAAAAATCGCTGGCATTTTTATATTTAAAATACTAACAAACATACTTACAACCACAATGTAAATGGAAACCGAGGTAAATTTACACGATTAAAGCGGATAGATAAATGTACTGAAAAAAAAAAAATTAAATACAATACAATGCAAATAACGATATAAATAAACATGTACAACTGATTTTAATTAAAATATCCTGGAAAAAATTTCAACTACATAGAAGTCTTGTGTTTTAGTTTAAATTTAATTCAACTTCAGTTCTAGTTCAGTTTCCGGATCAGTTCTAGTTCAGTTCTAGTTCAGTTCTAGTTCAGTTCTAGTTCAGTTCTAGTTCAGTTCTAGTTCAGTTCTAGTTCAGTTCTAGTTCAGTTCTAGTTCAGTTCTAGTTCAGTTCTAGTTCAGTTCTAGTTCAGTTCTAGTCAGTTCTAGTTCAGTTCTAGTTCAGTTCTAGGTCAGTTCTAGTTCAGTTCTAGTTCTAGTTCTAGTTCTAGTTCTAGTTCTATTCAGTTCTAGTTCAGTTCTAGTTCAGTTCTAGTTCAGTTCTAGTTCAGTTCTAGTTCAGTTCTAGTTCAGTTCTAGTTCAGTTCTAGTTTCAGTTCTAGTTCAGTTCTAGTTCAGTTTCTAGTCTAGTTCAGTTCTAGTTCATTCTAGTTCGAGTTCAGTTCTAGTTCTTAGTTCAGTTCTAGTTCTAGTTCAGTTCTAGTTCAGTTCTAGTTCAGTTCTAGTTCAGTTCTAGTTCAGTTCTAGTTCAGTTCTAGTTCAGTTCTAGTTCAGTTCTAGTTCAGTTCTAGTTCAGTTCTAGTTCAGTTCTAGTTCAGTTCTAGTTCAGTTCTAGTTCAGTTCTAGTTCAGTTCTAGTTCAGTTCTAGTTCAGTTCTAGTTCAGTTCTAGTTCAGTTCTAGTTCAGTTCTAGTTCAGTTCTAGTTCAGTTCTAGTTCAGTTCTAGTTCAGTTCTAGTTCAGTTCTAGTTCAGTTCTAGTTCAGTTCTAGTTCAGTTCTAGTTCAGTTCTAGTTCAGTTCTAGTTCAGTTCTAGTTCAGTTCTAGTTCAGTTCTAGTTCAGTTCTAGTTCAGTTCTAGTTCAGTTCTAGTTCAGTTCTAGTTCAGTTCTAGTTCAGTTCTAGTTCAGTTCTAGTTCAGTTCTAGTTCAGTTCTAGTTCAGTTCTAGTTCAGTTCTAGTTCAGTTCTAGTTCAGTTCTAGTTCAGTTCCAGTTCAGTTCTAGTTCAGTTCTAGTTCAGTTCTAGTTCAGTTCTAGTTCAGTTCTAGTTCAGTTCGAGTTCAGTTCTAGTTCAGTTCGAGTTCAGTTCTAGTTCAGTTCTAGCTCAGTTCTAGTTCAGTTCTAGTTCAGTTCTAGTTCAGTTCTAGTTCAGTTCTAGTTCAGTTCTAGTTCAGTTCTAGTTCAGTTCTTAGTTCAGTTCTAGTTCAGTTCTAGTTCAGTTCTAGTTCAGTTCTAGTTCAGTTCTAGTTCAGTTCTAGTTCAGTTCTAGTTCAGTTCTAGTTCAGTTCTAGTTCAGTTCTAGTTCAGTTCTAGTTCAGTTCTAGTTCAGTTCTAGTTCAGTTCTAGTTCAGTTCTAGTTCAGTTCTAGTTCAGTTCTAGTTCAGTTCTAGTTCAGTTCTAGTTCAGTTCTAGTTCAGTTCTAGTTCAGTTCTAGTTCAGTTCTAGTTCAGTTCTAGTTCAGTTCTAGTTCAGTTCTAGTTCAGTTCTAGTTCAGTTCTAGTTCGGTTCTAGTTCAGTTCTAGTTCGGTTAGTTCAGTTCTAGTTCAGTTCTAGTTCAGTTCTAGTTCAGTTCTAGTTCAGTTCTAGTTCAGTTCTAGTTCAGTTCTAGTTCAGTTCTAGTTCAGTTCTAGTTCAGTTCTAGTTCAGTTCTAGTTCAGTTCTAGTTCAGTTCTAGTTCAGTTCTAGTTCAGTTCTAGTTCAGTTCTAGTTCAGTTCTAGTTCAGTTCTAGTTCAGTTCTAGTTCAGTTCTAGTTCAGTTCTAGTTCAGTTCTAGTTCAGTTCTAGTTCAGTTCTAGTTCAGTTCTAGTTCAGTTCTAGTTCAGTTCTAGTTCAGTTCTAGTTCAGTTCTAGTTCAGTTCTAGTTCAGTTCTAGTTCAGTTCTAGTTCAGTTCTAGTTCAGTTCAGTTCAGTAGTTCAGTTCTAGTTCAGTTCTAGTTCAGTTCTAGTTCAGTTCTAGTTCAGTTCTAGTTCAGTTCTAGTTCAGTTCTAGTTCAGTTCTAGTTCAGTTCTAGTTCAGTTCTAGTTCAGTTCTAGTTCACTTCTAGTTCAGTTTAGTTCAGTTCTAGTTCAGTTCTAGTTCAGTTCTAGTTCAGTTCTAGTTCAGTTCTAGTTCAGTTCTAGTTCAGTTCTAGTTCAGTTCTAGTTCAGTTCTAGTTCAGTTCTAGTTCAGTTCTAGTTCAGTTCTAGTTCAGTTCTAGTTCAGTTCTAGTTCAGTTCTAGTTCAGTTCTAGTTCAGTTCTAGTTCAGTTCTAGTTCAGTTCTAGTTCAGTTCTAGTTCAGTTCTAGTTCAGTTCTAGTTCAGTTCTAGTTCAGTTCTAGTTCAGTTCTAGTTCAGTTCTAGTTCAGTTCTAGTTCAGTTCTAGTTCAGTTCTAGTTCAGTTCTAGTTCAGTTCTAGTTCAGTTCTAGTTCAGTTCTAGTTCAGTTCTAGTTCAGTTCTAGTTCAGTTCTAGTTCAGTTCTAGTTCAGTTCTAGTTCAGTTCTAGTTCAGTTCTAGTTCAGTTCTAGTTCAGTTCTAGTTCAGTTCTAGTTCAGTTCTAGTTCAGTTCTAGTTCAGTTCTAGTTCAGTTCTAGTTCAGTTCTAGTACAGTTCTACTTCAGTTCCAGTTCAATTTTGGTTCAGTTCTAGTTCTTAAATTTTCTTTTTGTTCCAGTTTTATTCTAGTTCTTCCAAAGCTCAACTTATGTTCCTATTGATATTTGTCTGCTCAAAATTACAAATTTCGTATAATCACTCGATCAAATTTTCTATGAATTTCTCAACTACATACATATATACAAATATTATATCCTAGAAAAACAAAAAACGATTTCCATTATTTAATGCTCAAAAGAAAATTTTTTGGTTTTTTTTGCAACAGTTTCCCTGAAAGCTTAGTTGAACACTTTTTTAAAACTTTAAGGCCATAATTTAATTAGTTTTTAACCACTTGTGGTTTAAACGAATTAGATGACTCATAAATTTTCTAGTAGTGTGTAATAAATTTTAAACAAAATATGTATTTTAGACCAAAAATATACAAAAAAACAACTTAGTAAAAGAGTATTAAAAATAAAAAATTAAAGGAAAACATCATCAACAGCAGCAACATTGAGAGTTGACTAGAAGGTCATAAAATTGTTAAACTTTTTATTTTATATCACTGTTGAGAGTGATGATGATACACTTTGGTTAAAAAAGAGAATGAACGTACATATGTATGTGTATGCGATAACAACAACAACAAAAAATCCTTACAAACATATATTTTATCACGTATTCATACACGCTTGTTTGTGTATGTACATTAAAAACGGCAAAAAACTGAAAATCAGAGAAAAAAATAATGAAATGAGAAGGTTCATTATAACACATGTTTGCATAAGTACACGGTGAGAAAATATATTTTGGTGTAGAAAATATATACATATTAACGTAAATTTTTCAAAATTTCAAATAATTTCAGTCGACAGGAATTCGTCTAGTTCCATGTATAATAAAAGTTTGTTATATAAAAATTAGATTAAAATTTTGTACAGTTTTAAACTGTTAAGTTTTTTTTTCCTTATGGTTTTTTATAGTGTATATTATAATTAATTGTTTGTCAAAGTTTGTTAGCAATTAAAGTTTTTTTTTATAATTTTCAGTTTATTTATATAATTCTTTGATAAGTTGACAGAAACGTTCACACAAAAAAGACTACATAAATACTTTCGTTTAAAAAGTGCCATATATTTTTTTTAATTACATGTTTGCTTAATTGCAAAGGTTGATCAGGGCATTTTATTCCAAGAGGTGTACGAATTTTACATTACAGTTTAGTTCCAACTTATTTCTACTTAGTTCAGTTCTGGTTCTAGTTCAGTTCTTGTTCAGTTCTAGTTCAGTTCTAGTTCAGTTCTAGTTCAGTTCTAGTTCAGTTCTAGTTCAGTTCTAGTTCAGTTCTAGTTCAGTCTAGTCAGTTCTAGTTCAGTTCTAGTTCAGTTCTAGTTCAGTCTAGTTCAGTTCTAGTTCAGTTCTAGTTCAGTTCTAGTTCAGTTCTAGTTCAGTTCTAGTTCAGTTCTAGTTCAGTTCAGTTCAGTTCTAGTTCAGTTCTAGTTCAGTTCTAGTTCAGTTCTAGTTCAGTTCTAGTTCAGTTCTAGTTCAGTTCTAGTTCAGTTCTAGTTCAGTTCTAGTTCAGTTCTAGTTCAGTTCTAGTTCAGTTCTAGTTCAGTTCTAGTTCAGTTCTAGTTCAGTTCTAGTTCAGTTCTAGTTCAGTTCTAGTTCAGTTCTAGTTCAGTTCTAGTTCAGTTCTAGTTCAGTTCTAGTTCAGTTCTAGTTCAGTTCTAGTTCAGTTCTAGTTCAGTTCTAGTTCAGTTCTAGTTCAGTTCTAGTTCAGTTCTAGTTCAGTTCTAGTTCAGTTCTAGTCAGTTCTAGTTCAGTTCTAGTTCAGTTCTAGTTCAGTTCTAGTTCAGTTCTAGTTTCTAGTTCAGTTCTAGTTCAGTTCTAGTTCAGGTCAAGTTTAGATCTAGGTCAGTTCTAGTTCTTATGCAATACATTTTGTGGTTTGTGTATACTACCAAATTGACAATTTCTTAATGACCAATCTCACATTTAGCCCATTAGCAATTAAATCGTAAGTCTATTTCTGTAATTAATTTCAATCACTTTTAACTCTTTTTTTACACAAAATCACTGAAATTATTTACAGATTAATTTAGCTGAACCCGCGTTATAAAAATCTATGTCAATTTAAAAAGTTTTTTTCAACGTGTACGTATACACTTGATTAAAAAGGAAAAACTGAAAAAATAATAAATACTAAAAACACAGCGGATGTTAACCCTTATATAATATATTTTAATACTTTTAGGAGGGAAATTTTAATGACACCACAACGTACCAAACACGTACTTATAACTACTGCTACACATTCATAAAGCAAAATATACATACCATATCGTACTTACTTACTAATACACATGCTAAACACATGAGTACAAGTCATTTAATATGACTTGTAATAATTAAGATGAAAAAAGAATTATTAAACATAATATATAAAAAATACATAAATAAAATTAAACAAAATGTATGTAGAAAAAAACAAACATACATTTACTTTTATATACATATTTTCTATTTACCACAAATTTATTAAAATTTTTTACAAGCGAAAAATAGAAAAAAACAAAACGCGAAATCGTGGAAAAACTTGAGCTGACAAGAACACTCATATTCCCATATACATATGTACGTCTGTATGTAGAAACGTTCATAGTAATGAAAAGCTAAAATAAAATGCATTTAAAAATGTACTTGAAATAATTGTAGAATTCTTTTCAAATGCAGCATGCATGAAGACGTGAATGAATGAATGAATGAGAAACCTCCAAGAAATCAACTGGAATATAAAAAAACACATACATATAAATTAATTACGTTAATTTTGTAGTAGTTTCAGACGTTCTTAATAATAGAAGGCGAAACCTTAGGAAATTTAAATGATGTGATGTTATGTATATATATTAGAGTGCTCCAAGCTTGTATGAAGGAAAAAAAATTTTATCCGACAGGCCGTCCCCCCCTCTGGAATTGTTCTATGGGTTGTAAAACTATGTCATGCAAAAAATTAGGCTGATAGGATAACGTTAACAGGTGCCGCAACGGCTCAGAAGTTTCCAAGTGCATTTACAAGTGGAAAAAATCGATTTTTTTCAGTTTTTGCTCAAATTTTGCAACTTAATAATAAACTTTGCACTTTATTGTAAAGGAATCGTAATGTGCACAGAATAAGCATTTCAGAAAGATATAAAACACAAAAATTGGTTGAAAATTTTTAAAGTTATTGCAAATTCCCCAGGCCATTAACGTGTCTCACAGCACATGAATTCGAAATGTGACAAAAAAATTAAAATTTTTTAGGACATATTGTAAAAAAACCATTTTGTTACTTAAAATATACTAAAAATTACTTGAATACTAGCTTTTGTCCTTATACGATAACGCAAACTTGTTCTCAGCTATGGTCAAAAAGTTTGATTTTTTCAACGGCCGTTTCAAATCTCCAATTTCAGTTTTTTGAAACTTTGTTAAACAAATTTTAAAATTTTAGAAGATCTCATGGGAATTTATGGACAATAGATAAGGGAATAAAACGGTAAAAAATTAGATCAATAATTCTTACAGTTTAGCTGTACCTGCGATTTGAACTCGGCGGATTTCGGGAAAATCGCATTTTTTTGTAATATATTAGAGAATACGTATTAATTTTTTACTGTTGTACATTTTAAACAAAGTATTTTCAGAGTATTATAGACCAGATAATATAAAATATATATTCCAAGTTTTATTCAAATCGGACATTCTTAACCCATAAAATGTGGAGTTCAAAGGTTAAATTTTGCTATATTTGGGAATTCTCAGTGCACCATATTAAAATATTATTTATTTGTTGGCCATATTTACCAAAAATTACTGGAATTTATCGTATAAAGTCCGATATTTAAAATAGAGTAAAAAAAAGGTAAATTAACACTTTAAGGCACTTGGGAACAATTTAACACCAAAGTTCAAAAATTTTAAAAAGCACTATCCATTTGAATAAAGCTCTATATAATTAGAGAAATAGCAGAAATATAACAAAACGTATATATTAAGTATAAAAAATTATACTTTAACCCTTTTCGACTATGGAGTAAACTATAGGTGTACATTTTTAAAAGAAAAATTTTGTTTTTAAAACTGATAATTTATGTAGTCCATTTTTTCGGACCATTTTCGACATAATATGTCTAAAAATACAAACTTTATAGGTTCAAAAAGGGTTAATTCATAAGTTTTTATACCTAATATATATTTTTTTTGTTTTATTTATGTTATTCCTCTAATTATATAGAGCATTATTCAAATGGATAGTGTTTTTACGATTTTTTGATCTTCGGGGTTAAATTTTTCCCATGTGTTTTAAAGGGTTAATTTTACTTTTTTTCGCTGCTATTTTAAACATAAGACTTTATACTAAAAATTCAAGTCATCTTTATTAAATATGACCGACAAATACATAATATTTCGATATGGTACACTGAGAATTCCCAAATATAGCAAAATTTGACCTTTGAACTCCACATTTTATGGGTTAAGAATGTCCGAATTGAATAAAACTTGGAATATATATTTTATATTATCTGGTCTATAATACTCTGAAAATACTTTGTTTAAAATGTACAACAGTAAAAAATTAATACGTATTCTCTAATATATTACAAAAAAATGCGATTTTCCCGAAATCCGCCGAGTTCAAATCGCAGGTACAGCTAAACTGTAAGAATTATTGATCTAATTTTTTTACCGTTTTATTCCCTTATCTATTGTCCATAAATCCCCATGAGATCTTCTAAAAATTTTAAAATTTGTTTAACAAAGTTTCAAAAAAAACTGAAATTGGAGATTTGAAACGGCCGTTGAAAAATTCAAACTTTTTTAACCATAGCTGAGAACAAGTTTGCGTTATCGTATAAAGACAAAAGCTAACATTCTAGTTATTATAGATATATTTTAAGTAACAAAATGTTTTTTTACAATATTTCCTAAAAAATGTTAATTTTTTTGTCACATTTCGAATTCATGTGCTGTGAGACACGTTAATGGTCTGGGGAATTTGCAATAACTCTGAAAGTTTTCAACCAATATTTATGTTTTATATCTTTCCGAAAAGCTTATTATGTGTACATTGCGATTCCATCACAATACATTGTAAAGTTTATTATTAAGTGGCAAAATTTTAGCAAAAACTGAAAAAAATCGATTTTTTCCCCTTGTAAATGCACTTGGAAACTTTAGTGCCGTTGCGGCACCTGTTAACGTTATCCTATCAGCCTAATTTTTTGTATGACATAGTTTTACAACCCATAGAACAATTCTAGAGGGGGGGAAGGGCAAAATTCGCAACTTCGTTTTTTTGGAGCACTCTAATATATATACATATGTGTAGGAGCTGCATTTATGCAGGCATGCATGAGTAATCAAGTTTTTCCTTTGACGGGTATTTTACATATGTATTTTTTATTTATTAATAGAACCTCCCAAAAAATTTTCATAATCACGATTGCTTTAATAGTTGTTACCTGTTCAAGTAGTTAGTTGTGCATTTGTTTGTTATGCATATCATTTATGTATATAATGGCGTATGTGTGTGTTTTTTTAATGAATATTGATGTTTTTAATTTGGCGTGAATTTTATTGTAATTGAATAAATTATTTAGAGTTATAAAATGGTAGTTTTTTATGCAAATTTGTATAGGAATCTAGTTAGTTCTAGTTCAGTTCTTCAGTTCAGTTCAGTTCTAGTTCAGTTCTAGTTCAGTTCTAGTTCAGTTCTAGTTCAGTTCTAGTTCAGTTCTAGTTCAGTTCTAGTTCAGTTCTAGTTCAGTTCTAGTTCAGTTCTAGTTCAGTTCTAGTTCTAGTTCAGTTCTAGTTCAGTTCTAGTTCAGTTCTAGTTCTAGTTCAGTTCTAGTTCAGTTCTAGTTCAGTTCTAGTTCAGTTCTAGTTCAGTTCTAGTTCAGTTCTAATTCAGTTCTAATTCAGTTCTAGTTCAGTTCTACTTCAGTTCTAGTTCAGTTCTAGTTCAGTTCTAGTTCAGTTCTAGTTCAGTTCTAGTTCAGTTCTAGTTCAGTTCTAGTTCAGTTCTAGTTCAGTTCTAGTTCAGTTCTAGTTCAGTTCTAGTTCAGTTTAGTTCAGTTCTAGTTCAGTTCTAGTTCAGTTCTAGTTCAGTTCTAGTTCAGTTCTAGTTCAGTTCTAGTTCGTTCTAGTTCAGTTCTAGTTCAGTTCTAGTTCAGTTCTAGTTCAGTTCTAGTTCAGTTCTAGTTCAGTTCTAGTTCAGTTCTAGTTCAGTTCTAATTCAGTTCTAGTTCAGTTTTAGTTAAGTTCTAGTTCAGTTCTAGTTCAGTTCTAGTTCAGTTCTAGTTCAGTTCTAGTTCAGTTCTAGTTCAGTTCTAGTTCAGTTCTAGTTCAGTTCTAGTTCAGTTCTAGTTCAGTTCTAGTTCAGTTCTAGTTCAGTTCTAGTTCAGTTCTAGTTCAGTTCTAGTTCAGTTCTAGTTCAGTTCTAGTTCAGTTCTAGTTCAGTTCTAGTTCAGTTCTAGTTCAGTTCTAGTTCAGTTCTAGTTCAGTTCTAGTTCAGTTCTAGTTCAGTTCTAGTTCAGTTCTAGTTCAGTTCTAGTTCAGTTTTTTTTCAGTTAGTTCAGTTCTAGTTCAGTTCTAGTTCAGTTCTAGTTCAGTTCTGTTCAGTTCTAGTTCAGTTCTAGTTCAGTTCTAGTTCAGTTCTAGTTCAGTTCTAGTTCAGTTCTAGTTCAGTTCTAGTTCAGTCTAGTTCAGTTCTAGTTCAGTTCTAGTTCAGTTCTAGTTCGTTCTAGTTCAGTTCTAGTTCAGTTCTAGTTCAGTTCTAGTTCAGTTCTAGTTCAGTTCTAGTTCAGTTCTAGTTCAGTTCTAGTTCAGTTCTAGTTCAGTTCTAGTTCAGTTCTAGTTCAGTTCTAGTTCAGTTCTAGTTCAGTTCTAGTTCAGTTCTAGTTCAGTTCTAGTTCAGTTCTAGTTCAGTTCTAGTTCAGTTCTAGTTCAGTTATAGTTCAGTTATAGTTCAGTTATAGTTCAGTTCTAGTTCAGTTCTAGTTCAGTTCTAGTTCAGTTCTAGTTCAGTTCTAGTTCAGTTCTAGTTCAGTTCTAGTTCAGTTCTAGTTCAGTTCTAGTTCAGTTCTAGTTCAGTTCTAGTTCAGTTCTAGTTCAGTTCTAGTTCAGTTCTAGTTCAGTTCTAGTTCAGTTCTAGTTCCGGTTCTAGTTCCAGTTCTAGTTCAAGTTCTAGTTCAGTATAGTTCAGTTCTAGGTTCAGTTCTAGTTCAGTTCTAGTTCAGTTCTAGTTCAGTTTCTAGTTCAGTTCTAGTTCAGTTCTAGTTTCAGTTCTCGTTCAGTTCTAGTTCAGTTCTAGTTCAGTTCTAGTTCAGTTCTAGTTCAGTTCTAGTGTCAGTTCTAGTTCAGTTCTAGTTTCAGTTCTAGTTCAGTTCTAGTTCAGTTCTAGTCAGTTCTAGTTCAGTTATAGTTTAAGTCTAGTTCAGTTCTAGTTCAGTTCTAGTTCAGTTCTAGTTCAGTTCTAGTTCAGTTCTAGTTCAGTTCTAGTTCAGTTCTAGTTCAGTTCTAGTTCAGTTCTAGTAGTTCTAGTTCGTTAGTTCAGTCTAGTTCAGTTCTAGTTCATTCTAGTTCAGTTCTAGTTCAGTTCTAGTTCAGTTCTAGTTCAGTTCTAGTTCAGTTCTAGTTCAGTCTAGTTCAGTCTAGTTCAGTTCTAGTTCAGTTCTAGTTCAGTTCTAGTTCAGTTCTAGTTCAGTTCTAGTTCAGTTCTAGTTCAGTTCTAGGTCAGTTCTAGTTCAGTTCGTTCAGTTCTAGTTCAGTTCTAGTTCAGTTCTAGTTCAGTTCTAGTTCAGTTCTAGTTCAGTTCTAGTTCAGTTCTAGTTCAGTTCTAGTTCAGTTCTAGTTCAGTTCTAGTTCAGTTCTAGTTCAGTTCTAGTTCAGTTCTAGTTCAGTTCTAGTTCAGTTCTAGTTCAGTTCTAGTTCAGTTCTAGTTCAGTTCTAGTTTAGTTTAGTTAAGTTCTAGTTCAGTTCTAGTTCAGTTCTAGTTCAGTTTAGTTCAGTTCTAGTTCAGTTCTAGTTCAGTTCTAGTTCAATTCTTGTTTAGTTGTAGTTCTGTTCTAGTTTAGTTTCTAGTTCAGTTGTAGTTCAACCTGCTGTAGAGTAGATTACTTTACTCTGTTTTCACAGTTGTTTTCTGCAAGAATTTTCTTAATGTCCTCTAATTATGCTAAATACAAAAATTGATTATAAGTCTAGGATAAGTTTCCAACTTTCCTTTTGTGCTTAAAATCTAATTTGCCAATTACGAAATGTAGTCATTATTTGTTTTTTTGGCAAATAAATATTTAGCGTAAATATTTATGAGCTTTTAATTTGTGCTGATTTATTAAGTAAAATATGGGCATAATTTATGTTGTTTGCTAAGCTATGGTTGTTGTTAACGTTGTTTTACATTAATTATTTCATAAAAATGCCTAAAAAAGACCGGTAATATTTTGCTAATTACTGCCGGTTTGAAGTAATTTGTTGTGTTTCCATGATTTTTTTTATTTAATTTTATCTGGCACATGTTAAAGGCAACAATATTAAATTCAATTATTTATTTATCTTAATCTCATGGTGATTATAATTATAATAAGGATCGTTGCCGATGATTATGATAATAATTACATTGTCGCGGATGATAATGATGATGATGTGTAATTAACACAAATGCGCATTACTTTTTATTAATGAAAGTACAATAGCTAAATATATGTCCATGGAATGTAGGGAATAGGGTGAAATTGTATGTAGTTGTTTGTTTTAATTACAAAATAAAGAAAAAAAAAACATCTAAATAATAAAATTACATTTGGTTGTTTAGTTCATTTATATATTTTTTTTTTGCAAATATGTACTTATATTTAAATAATTAATATATTTATAAACATTATACATATTTTATAAATTTTACAGGATTATATGTAATTGAATTTTACGTTTTAGTTTTATTTAATTTTTTGTTTACGAAAAAATAAAACTAACAAATGTAAAATTTTCATTACAACATAACAAATATTATTTAAATTTAAATAATAATACAAAAATTTAACACTCATTAGGGAAATAGTAATAATCAGGCTCTTGTAATTAGAAATAATTTATAAATGGTTGGTATTTAAGAAAAAAAATTAAATATATATTAATCAAACATTCATTTTAAATATCATATTTGTAAAAAAAAGTGTTATTTATTAGTGTGAAAAAAGTAAAATATGCTAAAGAGTATTAACATAAAATGTTTAATTTAAATAATTGAAAATGTTGTTTTTTATGAATTTATTTTTATAAAAAAAAGCTTTTTAAAGTTTATATATTTATTTTTTTTAATTAAACGATAATAATGCAAATTTAATAAATGTTTATTTTTTAAAAAATAGCTTTTTGCATAATTGGTTAATTATTGAAATCATCGTCACCAATGAAATGGAAGGAATATTTAATTTGTTATTTATTATGCGTAGAGTAATAAAAATAATTATACTACGTGAACAAAAATACAAAGTCGAGTCATTAGTATACTAGTATACTTCGCTATAGAGTTCTCTAGCGTAGATAGACATTAGCGCACTCCACTCTAGAGTAAACCAATATACTCTAGTTTAGAGTAAACAAACGTACTCTACAGATATTTATAGTAACCAAGACAGTTCTAGTTCAGTTCTAGTTTAGTTCTAGTTCAGTTCTAGTTCAGTTCTAGTTCAGTTCTAGTTCAGTTCTAGTTCAGTTCTAGTTCAGTCTAGTTCTCAGTTCTAGTTCAGTTCTAGTTCAGTTCTAGTTCAGTTCTAGTTCAGTTCTAGTTCAGTTCTAGTTCAGTTCTAGTTCAGTTCTAGTTCAGTTCTAGTTCAGTTCTAGTTCAGTTCTAGTTCAGTTCTAGTTCAGTTCTAGTTCAGTTCTAGTTCAGTTCTAGTTCAGTTCTAGTTCAGTTCTAGTTCAGTTCTAGTTCAGTTCTAGTTCAGTTCTAGTTCAGTTCTAGTTCAGTTCTAGTTCAGTTCTAGTTCAGTTCTAGTTCAGTTCTAGTTCAGTTCTAGTTCAGTTCTAGTTCAGTTCTAGTTCAGTTCTAGTTCAGTTCTAGTTCAGTTCTAGTTCAGTTCTAGTTCAGTTCTAGTTCAGTTCTAGTTCAGTTCTAGTTCAGTTCTAGTTCAGTTCTAGTTCAGTTCTAGTTCAGTTCTAGTTCAGTTCTAGTTCAGTTCTAGTTCAGTTCTAGTTCAGTTCTAGTTCAGTTCTAGTTCAGTTCTAGTTCAGTTCTAGTTCAGTTCTAGTTCAGTTCTATGTCGTAGTCTATTGACTTGTCTATTAAGTAGTCTATTGTCTAGTGTGATGTTATTTTTTCTTGGACCAGCTCTTAGGGGATGATCGCTACTTATGAAGTGGATTGTGTTAGAACTAGGAAAATAGGTTATGTGAATAAAGGGAGTCATGTCTGGGAACATTTGTTTTAAATATTTTTGCAATGAATTTGGCGGGTAATACATCTGCAGGAAGTTTGTTCCACATACGAACAATGTGGCTGTGGAATGAATTTTCCCTGTTATGGCCCATATATGAAAGTTGTCTTCCATTATCGGTTGAATATAAGTGGCGTAAATACTTCGTTAGGAATTCAGATGGATTGAAATATGACTAACAACCGAGGCAGTTGAAAGCCCCTTTCGACACTTGAACAATGTATTTATTTCAGTGGACATTACACTGTATTTGCCCAAATATAAACCCTATTGATTTTGGTTAATTTTTTTGGTCCATTATTTCACCTAGCCCCCATACAACTGTATTCACTACGTTTTACTTAAGAATATATAATGAATTTTCTTAAGAATCGGACCACATTTGATCCTAGCCAACATACTAAGTCCCGTAAGATAATGACTTGAATGTCGTTAATATCCTTAGATGTATTAGATTACGATGATATTCGGCTTAAATCACTAGATCCCTCAACTAAATTTTGTTATGAACGATCAATATTAAACCTCTTCCAGGAAATCAGTTTTTCATCAATAAATTGCTTACATATAGCAAAATTTTTCAATAGCACTCTTACTGATTTTAAACTTAATTTTTCTCTTCTAACGGTTGCCACCAAAATCTGTCAAACTTTCTCACACTTTAAGGTAAAAAAATATTTAGTTTTAAGCTCAACTTGTGGTTTTTACCACCATTTTCACCACTTACTTAGTTATTAATTTAATTTGAAGCTAAAAACAACAACGTAAAATGCAACAAAATTTATGTTTTTGTTACAAAATATGTCAATAACAAGTGATGCAAATATTCTTGAACAAAAAATAAAAAGGGGAATTTTAATTAATACTCAGCTCAAGGCATAATTTACACTAGACCTACTACATTTTTAAGAATTTTACAAATTTTATACAAAAAAATTTCAGTAAATATTTAAGCCTTTTTTGTAGACAAAATTCTATAGATTTTCATTTTTAGAATGCCAAATTAAAGTTGTCTGTTTAATAATATTTTCCTTTAGCCAATAACAGTACACTTTTATTTTTATTTTTTTTTTTTGAATGTGTGTGAGTGTATGCAAACAGAATTTTCGAAAATTCACTAAACTTTACAATAATATGAAAGAAAATTTGCATAGTTTGTTATTAGTATATTTTTTTTTTGGGGGGGAGGGGAAATATTTACCTTTTATTGCTTATAGTAGGAATACAAATACTATATAGAGAAGCCAAGCCATCACTTTCGTAGGAAAAGAAAAGGTGAAGGTGGCACATTGACTACAATAAGCAACAACAAAAACTGGAATTTCTTTTCTACAAAAATATTAAAGTATTTGGAAAATATTTGTGTCAAAAAAAAAGAACGAAGAAACGTAGAAAATACACATAAAATGTGTTATAACACATTTAAACATACTTACTAAGGACATGAAAAGAAAATATATAGGAATGTAATAGGTTTAGGTGGATTAAAAGGAGCTGCTGCTATTTTAAGAAGTTTGTGGAAAAATCTTACATTTTTGAGGCTTTTATATCTTAAATAAAATCTTGGAACAGTTACCTATCCTTTAACCAGTTCACATATACCTACTTTTCTACAGCATGTCATTCAAAAGATAGTCTTTATTTATGCATAAACATACATATTCACTTACCCAAACTCAAAAACCCATAATTTGACATATACTCGTTCGTAAGTAGACTCCCCAGGTAGTTATGGTAGTTGTTTTTACTCTCCGAAAAAGAATGAAAGTACTAGTAGTATATAAAAAATATGAAATATTTTCATGTTAACAAATACCGACTTTTCTCATACGACAAGTTTTTAGCAGAAGAAAAATGAAATTCCTTTTTGGGTGAAAACTGTAGCAGAAAAAACAACGACAAATATGTATAGAAGATATCAACAAAATTTTACTCTTTTTCTTTTCCTTTTTCCTTTCCAACTGCTGTGTGTTGCAAGTAAACAAGTTGGAAAAAGTTACTAGTCTACATCAAAAGACAGGTAGAGTAGAAAAAGATTTTCTATAGTTGGCACGAGAAACAAAAAAAAAAAAATACCAACTAAACCTTAAAGTGAATTGAGTAAAAACATACGAAAACTTATCTCAAAAATAACAGATGCTTTATTTTTAGTAAGAGAAATTTTTTTCTGTATGAAAAAATTGCAAATAAAACGAAATATTCATGCAATAAAAACAACTATAGTTAGTTTATTATCAGGAGTATGAAGACTATTTTTTTCAGGAGAAAAACTTATGAAAGGTTTGTAGATGTGTGTGTTGTGTATTTGTGAGAGAAAAGAGTTAAAGTTTTGTGATTGATTAAGAACGACTAGAGAGTGTGAGCTACTTAGATGAAGATTAAATGTATGACAGATATTAATAGTGACAAGCAACGGAAGAACTTTAAGTAGCCCAGCTAAAAAAAAGTTATATAAGGACCATACAAGGATTCATGTTCATATGTTCTTATCCGAAAATTGGAGGAATTGAGCATATTTCCGACATATTTCCATACATATCCATAGATGATTCATATAATCATATTACCATTTTCTAGGCCATTAACTAGTTTATTGATGAGGATATTGATTGGTATCTGACTGGTCTATTGCTTGAACTAGTGGCTACTCTGTTGACTAGAAAACAGATTATTGATTAATCTGCTGTCTAGTCTATTGAGTAACCTATTGACTAATCTACTGACTAATCTATTGCCTTCTGTCCTTATCTAGTCTATTGACTCGTCTATTAAATAGTTTATTGTCTAGTCTGATGTTATTTTTTTCTTGGACCTACACTCAGCGGATAATCGCTACGTATGAAGTGCATTGTGTTGGAACTAGGAAAATAGGTGGTGAGGATAGGTGGAGTCGTGTTTGTTTGATTTTTATGTTTTCACATCGAAAGTGGCGGGGAATACTTCTGCAGATGGTTTGTTCCACGTACGAACATTTCCCTGTAATGAGTTGTGCTCTGGCCCATATATGAAAGTTGTCTTCCATTGTCGGTCGGATATAACTGATGTAAACTTCGAAAGGAATTCAGATGGAGTGAAAGCTCCTTTCGACACTTTAAAAATTGTGTTTAGTTCAGTTGACATCACTCTGTATTTTCATGCTCAGAACATTTAGAGTTTCCGATTCCTTAATATTTACACCACCCATAAATGCCATGCCACGCGTTTATGTGTTACAAAACAAGATTAAGTCTTGCGGCGTTTAAAATCGACTGCGTTAACACGACTTCATTCAGAGATCAATCTCTTAACCATCCCCCCGTGCCATGTTCCTTGATGAAAGATCCTTGGTGTATTGCAATTCCGGGGTAAAGAGGTGCTACCAGTATCTCTAGTCTGCCGGTACTATAAACTGGTGATGTCATTTTAATCCTCGGCTAGTACTTGGAATGATTTGACATGGGGCCGAACTAGAGAACCACATAATCTGGTACTATAGGTGGCCAGTTGCCCTCAGGACTTGTCTTGGCTGGTCAGTTGGTTGAGGTTCCTTCGCGATCCTTGTAGTGGCCGTGGTTTAAACCCAAATTCGCGGGAAGAGTAAGTTGCAGTTAAAAGACTGATGCACGGTGAAATCTATATTTCGGGATAAGCGTTGGAAATGAGTAGCTGTTAATGTTACAGGCTGAATGTAGGGGTATACGGAACTCATCCGTCTGTATACCCGTATAAATGAGAAGTGTGCAGAGTTGAATGTTGATGGATGAAAGGTATCTTATATATGCTATAGCATTGAATTTTCCTTCCTTGTCCAGGTATGTTCAGAGTAAACTCTGTTCATACCAGATTTACCACAGTGTGTCACTGTGATAAGAACGAAGGATGATGGATTCGTACTTCGGTCTAACGGTTATGTCTCTAGGTGCTGTTGCCGACTCAACAGAGGCCATCCCATCTGTGTCGTTGTAAACGGAAGTGATGTTTTTGTATCTCGAAAGTTAAGCAATGGAGCAGCAATGGTCATAGATTAAATAGCTCAAGTCTTGAGCAAAGTGCACGTATGCTGGACCAGAAATTCGATATACGTAATAGGCCAACGTGTTGACGTAAAGTACTCGACATTAATTTGCCCCAATCTCTAGAGGGATTGGCCTGTAATTGAATGCTTAAGAATGGCAGATATTGCTGTCATCGGCAAAAAAGTAGATAGTTTGACATATAATATTAAGCTTTGATGTCTGCTTGCATAATGTGGGCGTGGCATTCGCATTCAGTAAACAGGGAGCGGTAGTCTGGCCAGTTCTAGACTGCTCATAATAGATAGCATCCTTTTGGTTAAACTAAATACACAGCATTAAATATCGCCAGTATTATGTATTTGTATTTAGTGTCAATTTTACTGATTGACAAGGCTTCACTTACGATCTTTAATGCTTTGAGCTATCATAGTTTTTCATCTGTTATTAGTCCATGAAAATTAGGGTTTTGCTGAAGAAAAATATATTCATAGAGTAAGTCCTACAATTATTGGTGTTCAAACTTTTTTGTCAGGCCTAGGTGATATTTGTTTTCCAAGTCATAATAAGCACTTCTAAACAGTCAATATTATAGATAAATTTCAAAAGTAATAAAAGTAATTTATTTAAGAATTTATAGATTAAGTTCAATATTTATACAAAAAGTATCTGTATTAACAATTACAATATTTTCTTTATATTTTCAGAAATCGTCTACCCATGAAGTTATATATTAGCAGAAGTTCGTAGTTCTACAATATTTTGTTTAAAAATCTTGAATCTGAAGAAAAACTGATAAAATGTAAGCATGTATATTTATTTAAAAACTAATGAATAATTAAACAATTTTTTGAAAATTTTAATGTTATAATCAATTATTACAACTACAATATCCGACACCACAACCTTGTTCCTCATTTTTAATTTACCACACAATACTTGCCACACTTTCCCGTAACAGAAAACCTTAAATATTTAAATTTAGAAAATTTAAAAGCTAATTTCAAAACTCATTAAAAATTATCATTATTAGTTCACGTTTTTTAACAATTATATTTGTTTTCCTTTCATTTTCCCTTTCCTACGCTCTTTATCCTTTTTGTGTTGTTGTTGTTACCATGATGACAAGTTTAAAATGCTACATCTTCCGTATTGTAGTAGTGTTCTATATATAGTAAATAATATTATAACAAAATATTATGTAGGTTGATGGTTTATATAATGAATGTATTAAAAAACTGGGTTATTTTAAGGTAAAAAAATAAAAAAAAAACGTTAAAATATAAATAAAACAACACTTTTTTTACTTTTCCTCTTTATGTTTTTACACCATTTGCTGCAAAACAACAATTCTGTTTTTTTTTTCTCGTTTCATAACAACAAAAAGTGATAACAACCCGGTATAAAAAAAACAGAAGAAAACTGTTAAGTAAAGTTCCAAAAATAGTAGTAACCCCCAGTCAGTTACCATTATAAATTCAAACAGTGTGTCAACAAGATGTCACACTGTTATTTTTCATCATCATCATCAGGTTTTTTTTTAACTTTTTGTTTTCTGATTCATGACAACGATGATGATGTTTGTCAAAAAATTGTTGCTTAAAGATATTGCTTATGTAGATTTTATTTTTTGTTTTCTAAGAAAATGTTTATATTATATAGCAAAGCTATTTATAATAAAATATTAACTTTATCATTAAAATTGATGCTAAAGAAATTCTATATGAATTAATTATTAATGAGGAAAAAATATATTTAAAATTCTTTGTATTTGTTATAGGGGTAAAAGTTTTACTTAAGAATTTTCTGGACTTTTCAAGGATGTTGTTGGAAAAAATATATTTTAACTGTTTTTGTTTTTTGTAAAACTTATAGAATTCTCTATAAAATCATAATTTGTAAAGGAAATGTTTATCATAATTTTAAAATTTTGTTTGAAACTGTTTTCTTTTAAAAATTTTAAAAGCTTTCCGGAAAACACTTTGAAAATTTTCATTTTCAAATCTTTGAAATGCTCGCTTCAAAGGAATCAGTTGCATTCGTTATAAGTATACGACTTCTTAATAGAAAGGATATTTTGGTTAGATACATAGCATTTAATCGCCCTTAGTTAGTTAGTTTGAAGGGGAATGTATGTTATATCACAAGAACTCCACCGGGCCTTTTTTTCGCAATTTTACCAGTCTCTCTGGTTAGAATCGAACCGGTCTAACAACATGCATTCTAATACACTCAATTTGATCATTTACGTTGACGGATGGACAGACAGTCAGTCAGACAGACGGACGGAGATGTGTTTCCAAATGGAATTCTGAATTTATATATTCTACCGTGGATGTAGAATGTCATGTACCCTTCAAACGAATCAGTTGCATTCGGTATAAGTATACTATGACTTCACTACTTCTTAATAGATAGTATTGGAACGCTTGTTATATCAAATCCGAAGAAATCCACCAGGCCTTTTTTCCACAATTTTACCACTCTCTCTAATCCACTACCTCCGGTCTAACAACTTGCACACTAATCACTAGTCGACCGTATCGTCCTTGATACATAATAATATCATACAACCAATTTGATAATTTACGTTGACGGAAGGACAGACGGTCGGTCAGACAGACAGGCGGACGGACGGATGGAGATGTATTTTCAAATGGAATTCTGGATTTATATATTCTACAGCGCCTCATTAGAGAAAAGATTCTCTTGGTTAGATACATAACATTGGATCGTCCTTAGTTAGTTCAAAGGGGGATGTATGTTATATCAAATCCGAAGAACTCCACCGAGTCTGTTTTGTACAACTTTACCAGTGTCTCTGATAGGAATGGAACCCAGTAATCCATTACCTCCGGTCTAACATCTTGCACACTTATCACTAATCCACCGGATCGTCCTTGGTACATAATACCATCACACACTAAATTTGAAAACAAAATTAACGATGACCGAAGGACAGACATACAGACAGATGGGCGGATAGACAGATAGGCGGACTGATGTATGTTTTCAGATAGAATTCTGAATCTATATATTCTACGGAGGATGTAGAATGTCATTATAGTATTATCTTCACAAATACGAACTGTAGTTTCATTACAAGATTTATGTGGGCAGAAGGACAGACAGACAGGCAGACAGACAGACAGACAGACAGACAGACAGACAGACAGACAGACAGACAGACAGGCAGGCAGACAGACAGACAGACAGACAGACAGACTGACAGACTGGCAGACAGACATACAGACAGACAGACAGGCGGACGTACATTTTCTGGATTTACAAACATCAAAAGAATTATACATTATTTTTCAAGAACTTTATTGAAACATTTCCTCGAAATATTCCTATGATTTCTGAATTATCTACAAACCTTAGATCTTTAATAGAACTCCCGAAAAAGGTCTATCGAAATTCAACTACAAATTGTTGTCCTCAAAAGATCTTTGCCATAACGAAATTAGAGTTGGCATTTAACTTTGACCGATCGGTTACTGTACAGGCTATATGTCAGCTTCCTGGGCTCAGGGGAGAATTTAAATACAGTAATGTAGTAGTGCCTCAGTTGGGAAACGAACCCACGACCTCTGGTCTACCAGACTAGAACACTAACATAACCTAATAACTAACCGGAGTATGGTCACCGGTAGGTTATAAAGACTTGAGTGTCTAACAATATTTCCAAAAAGTCATAAACATGTCTGATGAAGGTCGTCGAAAGCCTCAAAATATATTGCCCAAATTAACTTGAGCCCAAATAAAACTATTTCTTTTAAAAATTAATATTTTCAAAAAAAATAAGAATAACTAAACATATTGCATGTGTGTTGAGTATGAAATTTAAATTTCAGATTTGATACTTAAACTGTAAAGCTTATATTGTTGAATTAAACTGAAAGGGACAATAGAACTATAAATTAAATACTAAAAACTAAAAATTTTATATTTACAACTAAATCCCCAAGTATTTACATAAATATTATTAAAAAACATATGTACATTAGGGAGGTTCGCAGAAATTTTATATTTAAATAAATTTTTCAAACACTAGATAAGCAAACAGATTTCTTCTGAACAAACCCCATCCGAAAGCTCACTTTACACTACTATATAGATGTTTGCTTCTAGCTGTAATTGAAAAATTTTCTTATAGCCATCCTAATACTAACCAAATTCCCAATTTACTGATTTAACTTGATTTAAAATTCTATTAAATTTTACGGGTTTAATAAATAATTTCCGTTTATGACAGGCAAAACGACACAAAGGAGTAAGAAAACTACAACAAGAACAAAGTCGTTAAATGATATTACACCCTTTTTTTAGAGCAATCAACATCCCTTTCATTTAAATCTAAAATTTAGATTAAAAAATCTCTATTCTACTTAATATTTAACAAAAGACAAGTAAAATGTTCTTTTCTTTACGGTTTATTGTTTTTTTTTTCTTGCAATCTATTTTTTTTTTGTTGTTTTTAATTGAACAACACCCGTATAATTGTCTTTTCAAAATTGTATGTTGTGTTGGTTTTGGAAATAAAAAATCTAAGGGTTGTTTCCTTTTCGTCCTCTAAAGAACACAAGAACAATACATTCCCCTATTTAGAAAGAGTTTAAGTCTTTTACTTGTTCTAACAAATCAAATTGTTAAACACCCGTAGCCGTAAATGAGATTTGTGGAATGTTTGCCAGTAAGTAATTGATATGTAAAGTGGAGTGGCTGCAAGAGTTAAAAGGCAAGCTGAGGAGTCATCATTCTAGACAGTCTTAAGTGTCATTTGTTGTTGTGGTAGTTTTGTTTTTTGTTATAATGATTTCATAATTGTTTTTGGATTTTTTTTCTAACTTACTTATTTTACAACTGCTTGTTTTAATAAGATTTTTTGTTGTGATTTTAACATATGTTTCATGGTAATTACTTGAGTTTAACTCCATCTCACTCCCTATTGATTGTTGTTGTTATGGGGAAAAAATGTTGTAACATTTTTAAATTGAGTTAATAGCTAGTAATTATATTCAATTAAATATTATTGCAATTAAAAGCTAATAACTAATAAATGTTGTTTAATTGTGGATAATTTTGTAATAGATTTAATATTTAAGTAATTAGTAATTTACTATTCCAGACAATAAGTTGTCATGTAATGAACTGACGTTCAGGCAGTAGTTACACATTTCCCCCTTGAGATATAGTTTGTGGACAACTAAATGTCGCACTTGTCTTGAATACTATTTAAAATGATATATATTGTAGATCCTCTAAAATCTGAACATATTATGGGTATTCCCATTGGATAGACGGACGTTCAGTCTTTCGAAAAACTGAGATGTCAACCTCATCAACACCACGCCCATGCTAAACTCGCAGCTCACGCCTCTATTGGTTGTTTACCCTTTGAAGCGATTGTGTGGTCCACTATCATATTGTTGACCAGATCTTGTAACTTATTCTGCAGGTTTATAGGAAATTTGTCTGTTGGTTTACCGGCATCGTATACTGCATAGCGGAGATCGTCCCGTTTTCTTCTCTTAGCAACTTTAGGTATGGCTTGGCTTTGACTGTATATTAGAAGACGAGGAGCTCTTTTTCTTTTTAGGTTTAATCTCAGTTGTCGACTCCTTAGGAAACCTGATTCTCTTTGGCTCGGATATTGAGAAAGAATCCGATTTTTTCATTTATTCAGTCCAATATTAAGACCACTCTGATTATCTGTTCAACCTCGGCCACAAGGCCTTGGGAATCCTCCGATACATCCTACTGTGGCAAAATTGGTTTGTAGATTTGGTTGGTCTTCTTATTGTTAGCAGATCAACCTATAATAGATCAACTAGAGTAGAAAAAGTTAAAACACTAAATAAAATACATTCTTTTAAAATCTTAAACATAAAAGTTTAAACCATCTTAAAAAATATGTGCAGAATTACATCCAACTACTTTCAGTAGATAATATAATACTATAACTAACATTCATAGGTATTAAACGCTGTTTCAATTTTCAAAATCCGTTTTTTGGAAAACAAATTATACAATTTTTTACAAAAATACCCAAAAATTAATATTAATCATACGTACTGTGTGCTAATCAGATTTATGAACAATCAGTCCTTAATAACTAATTAACTACTAAAGCTAAATTATTAATTTTTAGCATAGTAACAAACAACACAACAAGCTTTGAGAATAAGTTAAAAAGGAGTCTGAATAGAATATAATTAAAGAGTTACAGTGGGACAAAAACCAAAATTTTTAAATATTTAATTCTAATTTAAATAGTAAGTATTTGTCATGAACAATTGAATGTTTAAACATATTTAACATAATTATATATGCCTTAGTTATTTCTTAAAATGTCTGATCATATCTTTTAAAACCACTCCAAAAAGAAATAACAACAAAAATGCCATAAGCAGCCTTAAAGACAATAAAAGGCTGTTGCTAGGCTATACAAACAAGTACATTGAAAATACAAATTTTCCATTGTCTTATTATCATTTATTGTTTTATTTACAGAAATTTGTATGTCGAAAGGAAAGACAGAAAATAAACTACATGCAAAATATCAAATTTAAAAATAATAAAAAACAATTTAAATACAATATTTTATGGCGCGTCATATGTCGCGACAAATAAAATTATATGTTGTACGTTTTGCGAAGAAAATATTTGTTAATACTTGTACTATAAATGTGAGTATAGCAAAGTATTTTGCTTGCCCATTTTTTATACATTTCCAGCCACTAGATGAAAAAAAAGGAGGTTCACCTACCAATCCTCTACAATACTGTTGGAAGAAAAAAAAAACAAATTCAAGTTAACGAAATTAATTTTTTTTTTTGTATGCAACAATTTACCACATGCACCACTCAAATCACTGGCTGCATGTGAGTGAGTCAGTTGTATACATATGCACGTACATATGTATGTGCATGAAATAATGCAAAAGAAAATAAATAAATATATTTTTACTGGGAAAAAAGTTTAACATCCGTCAACGTATTTCGCTTTTGGTATCCCGTCAGCTTTCAAGGGAAGTTAAACTAAAGTATAGTAAAAATCCTTTAACTTAAATCTCAAAAATATAGATTTTTAACCCTCAGGATAACTTCCCAACAATATTTACATATTTTTTTTTCTATATACATATAAACTTGCACAATAATATAAATGCTACTGTATAACATGTAGTTATTTGTACTGCATGCATGTACCAGTAATTTGTAATTTATAAAGCTTTTCTTTATACTCTGTTAATAAACACATACATACATACTTATGTAGTATGTATGCATTACACATTATATATGTAGTTTTCTTTCTTACTTTTTTTCCAATGATATTTACCTTTTTCCTCATTAAAAAATAAACTAAAGAAAATAAATAAATACAAAAATAAATGGTTTTAAATATAGTCGTAGCTGAGTACATAACTTACGTCTATAGGCAGATCTGAAATGCAATTTCAGTATGTGTATATTTATTCAACTATTAACTAAATTGTAAGCAACTCAATTGAACTAGTTTTTTATGGCGTGTCTACATAGTACTGTTAGCCAACAGTGCCAAGGGTTATGGGTTCAATAACCATAGGATTATTAAGAAAATGTAATTTAGGACCAAATCTGTTAGAATTGAATATTTAATATTTTAAAATTTTTTTTGAAATAAATATTTTTTTTTGAAAATATAGTACAAAATATCAGCTTTTAAACTGTGTTTAAATTTTTAAAATTCTTTAATCTTTGTGGAAGTTATGAATAAATTTATGAAAATATTCAAAATTAATGTTAATCATACGTACTGTGGGCTATACTAAAGACTAATATCAATTTTCTTGAGTATCTTTAAAATAAAATTAAAAATTGTTGCTATCAAAAACTATAAAAGCTTTTCGCTTAAAATATGTATATTTCTTCAATGGTTTAACATAATTCATAAAAACATAAAATCTTTTTATAAAACTTTATAGAAATCTATCCAAAAGCTTTTCCTTGGAAAATTTAATAAAAGCTTTATTTTAGAAAATCTGTAGTTAGCTTCACTTAAGAAACTTAAGGTTATATAAAAAGTTTGTCTAGAACTTTTCTATAGAAAACTTGTCTAAAGTATAATATTGTCGAAAAGTTTTCTATGGAAAACTTGTTGAAAACTTTACTGTAGAAAACTTGGAATACATTTTTCTATAGAAAACTTGTCGAAAGCTTTTCGAAAACTGTCTGTAGGAAACGCATCTTTAACTTTTCTAAAGAAAACTTAAGTAAAATTTTTCAATATAAAGTTTTATCAACAAAATTTTGTTAGCTTTACTTGAGAAAATTAATGATCCATAGAAAACTTATCGAAAGCCTTTATAAAGAAACTATCCATAGAAAACTTATCGAAAGCCTTTATAAAGAAACTTGTCCAAGCTTTTCTAAAGAAAACTTGTCGAAAGCTCTTCAAAAGAAACTGTCGAAAGCTTTTCTAAAAAAAACTTTAGAAAGCTTTTTTATAGAAGCTTGGCGAAAACGGCTCTATAGAAAAATTGTCGAAAGCTTTTCTATAGAAAACTTATACAAAGGTTTTCTACAGAAAACATATCAAAAGATTTTCTATAGAAAACTTTTCGAAAGCCTTTATAAAGAAACTGGTCCAAGCTTTTCTAAAGAAAACTTGTCGAAAGCTTTTCAAAAGAAAACGTATCGAAAGCTTTTCTAAAAAACTTGTAGAAAGCTTTTTTATAGAAGCTTGGCGAAAACGGTTCTATAGAAAAATTATCGAAAGCTTTTCTATAGAAAACTTATACAAAGGTATTCTACAGAAAACATGTCAAAAGATTTTCTATAGAAAACTTTTCGAAAGCCTTCATAAAGAAACTTGTCCAAGCTTCTCTAAAGAAAACTTGTAGAAAGCTTTTGTATAGAAGCTTGGCGAAAACGTTTCTATAGATAAATTGTGGAAAGCTTTTCTATAGAAAACTTGTTAAAAACTTTTTAAAAAATAACTTGTTGAAAGCTTATTATTAATTATTATTAAAATTAATGATCTATAGAAAACTTATCGAAAGCTTTTCTATAGAAAACTTTTAGAAAGCCTTTCTAAAAAAATTGTCCAAGATTGTCCAAACTTGTAGAATGCTTTTCTATAAAAGCTTGGCAAAAACGTTTCTATAGAAAAATTGTCGAAAGCTTTTCTATAGAAAACTTATACAAATGTTTTCTACAGAAAATTTTTCGAAAGCCTTTATAAAGAAACTTATCCAACCTTTTCTAAAGAAAACTTGTCGAAAGCTTTCTAAAGAAAACTTGTAGAATTTAGGCAAAAACGTTTTTATAGAAAAATTGTCGAAAGCTTTTCTATAGAAAATTTATTAAAAGCTTTCTATAAAAATAACTTCTTAAAAGCTTTTCTATTAAATACTTGCAGAAAGCTATTCTATTAAAAATTTGTAGAAGAGAACTTGTGCCAAATTTTTCTACAGAATACTTGTCGTAGATTTTCTATTCCTATTATCTAGAACTTTCCTCTAGAAAACTTATGGAAACCATTTCTCATTCTATTATGTACAACTTTTCTATAGGAAACTAATCGTAATTTATCTTTATATTTTCTATAGAAAACGTACATACAATTTTTCCATATAAAACTATAGAAAAATTGCTTTTTTAAGAAGATTTTTGCAGTATACCTCTTTGAAGCCAAGTAATACAGTCTCTCATATCTTTCAAGATAAGAATTTAAAACAAAAATATTTCGCGAAGATAACAAAAATTATCTTGATCAATGTGATTCAGATGCAGCCAATTTACTTAGGATCGAAAATGAACATAATTTTAAGAACAATATGTCCCTCCTTCCGATCCAGAAAGCAATATATTTTTCTTTGATTTTCAACCATTAGCAAGTGAAATGTTTCAAAAAATTCTTGGTAATAAGAAAGCTTTCATAAAGTTTTTTTAGTAACAAGTTTGTCACAATTAACACCTATTTGACTCATTGTCTACTCTTGTAAAAACTTAAAAAACAAAACTTTCACTAAATTAATCTCAGACAAAAAGAAAAAGTACGCCACATGCAAAAGTTCACAAAACTTTATTTGACCTCCCTTTAACCACATTTATCGGTCAATACAGCTCACACACTTAAAAATTTTGACATTATAATTGTAAGGAATTCATGGACTGATACCCTCAATAAGTATAAATAACTCATTAAAATTGAAACAAAAAAAAAAACTTTAGTTTTTGTGTTTTATTAAGTATTTCTAAGAAAAAAGTTGTATATTACTTTCCAGCAATACCAACACCCAGAGTATCTATTGTCTCACATTTTTTTCCCACTTTGTTCGCCAAGAAAAGAAATACGCTGAGAAACTTCTAAAGTAAATAAGTTGACAGAAAACTTTATTTAAGCGAAAACATTTTAACCGTAAATAGACAAGAAACAAACAGGTAAAATTACTAAAAGACACATAGACGGAGAAGCAGGCAGACAGACTGGCAGTAAGAAAGTCGTGGGTAAACCGGGAGAGCGAATAAAAGTCGGAGCAGAAGGTAAAATTGTTTTTTAAGAATTGACAGAAAGTGTGTTAAAGGTCTAAGAAAATTGTCATTGTTTTCGAGCACTAAATAAGTTTCTAAAGAAATTTTTCTTCTTCTCTTTTATTTTACACCTTGTTAACGAAAGCCGACAAAAGGAAAGAATTGGTATATGAGTGTCAGAAGAGAAGATGTATTCAAATCTTATAAAGGTGGTGGTATAATGTTTAAATTAAAACAATTTAACAAGTTTGTAGTATTAATTAAACTCTTTAATTGATATACAAAGTTTTTCTTTTGAAAGAAACCCAGTAGGAAAATTGAAATTAAAGAACAATTTTAGAAGTAATGTAGGACTGGCATAGAAAATTAATATTTGGGAAATGGTACTAAATATTTCGCGAACAGTTCTATTGTATAAACTATGGACTAGAGTGTTGGTAATTCTATGGATTAGTCTATCCAACACAGAATTGATAAGTCTGTTGGCTATTCTATAGACAAACAAAGATCAAAGGCAAAAATTCCTATTGGGTTTTCCTATTTAACTTAAAATTTAAACACGTCCACAGAAGTAGGCTTGAAATTAAATTTTCAAAGTTCTTTTAGAAATCTACATACAAACCCTTATCTAATGATTTCTTACCAACCAAATCCCAGTGTATTGGCTTGTTTCTATGTGTATTAGAATACATTTGATTGTTCATTTATTTTTTTTTTTTTGCAACAAACTTAAATTAAAAACAAACAACATTAAATTTCTTTTGATAATAGTTTGTGAAAGTGTTTGAAATTAATTGTTTAGATGGTTTCTTTATTTACCGTATAGATTAAGGTTTTTCTAAAGGGGGCTTTTGCCATTAACTTGAATTGTTTTAAGTTGTAACAGATATTTGTACTTTTGTAGCTAAAAGTAGTCATTTTAGTGTTTTAATACTTTATTTATTTAAGCAATTATAGTGTATAATGGTTTTAATTGTTAAAAAAAAACGATAATCATACTTTTAAAATGGTTATTGAAATCTGTAGTATTTAGTTTTTAGACAACTGTTTAGGATTGGCAATCGAATATTTGAAAGTTATTTTAATTCCTGTAAGAACAGTATTACTGTCCTTGTGTTAGCTATAAAGATCTCTTCTTTATATAGGTGTGCAGTAGGTTAGGTTTATATAGAGAAGAGGCTTATTGATAGGGATCGTACTTCGTTCTTCCAAAAATACAACTCCACATGCTGTTGTCGAAGCAATAAGGGAAGGGTATATATAAATTTGTCATTCCGTTTGTAATTTCCACAATATAATTTTCCGGCGCAATAGATAGTGGATTCGATTAAACCATGTCTGTCTTTCTGTCAATCTGTCTGTCTGTCTGTCTGTCTGTCTGTCTGTCTGTCTGTCTGTCTGTCTGTCTGTCTGTCTGTCTGTCTGTCTGTCTATCTGTCTGTCAGTCAATCAGTCTGTCTGTCTATGTGTCTGCTAAAACTAATTGTCTGAAAACTCCAGACATCTTCGGGATCCAAAGCTTCAATAGTTCTGTTTAAAATTAAACTTATTTTAAACACACTACTTTTTAAATTTATTTTTGTTAACTTAATAAAGGATGTCCTAATAGATATGTGTTAGTTAAATAAGACTGATGATAATACTATAAAGATCTTTTCTTTTTTCAAGTGTCAAGTAGGGTACGACTTCACATGCTGTTGTCGAAGCAACAAAAGCCATTATTATACCCTTCACCTTCGTTAGAAGGGTATATATTTCCACAACAAATTTTCCCGCTCTATAAAGTATATCCTTATAAATAGCGGATTCGATTAAGCCATGTCTGTCTGTCTGTCTGTCTGTCTGTCTGTCTGTCTGTCTGTCTTTCTATCAATCTTTCTGTTTGTCTGTCTGTCCGTCCGTCCGTCTGTATGTCTGCTGAAATCAATTTTCTAAAAACCCCAGATATCTTCGGGATCCAAAGCTTCAAAAGTTCTGTTTAAAATTAAACTTATTTTAAACACACTACTTTTTAAATTCATTTTTGTTAACTTAAAAAAAAGACACCCTAATGTTAGTTAAATAAGACTGATTTACAATTGCGTATATTCAACAGAAACATTTTTCAATTACTGTCTGTAAAGTAAATAAAAAATTGAAAAAGTACAAATAGACCTTGCCGGTAAATAATAAATTTATGTAAATAATAATAAAAATATTACAAAATTACGCAAATGCATGTGTATATAAGTAAGTATGCGTGTACACAGGTAAATAATCAAATATGCACAAATACATTTATACTAGAGAAAATTTATATACACAACTATTTAAACATATTATAAAAAACAAGTCGGTCATAGCCGACTAAAGAAGAGTATGTGTCAAATTTCATCAAATTATCTTGAAAATTGCAACCAGCAGCGTGTGCACAAGATTTACACAGACAGAAATACAGACGATTGGACAGACAGACAGACGATTGGACAGACAGACAGATGGACAGACAGTGAGACAGACAGACAGATGGACAGTCAGTGATACAGACAGACAGACAGACAGACAGACAGATGGACAGACAGACAAACAGACAGACATAGCTAAATCGACTTAGAAAGTTATTCTGAGATGATTGTTATAATTAAGTGAGTGGGTGTAGGACCAAAATTTTTTGTGTTACAATCATCAGCACAAATGCACAATACCCTCCCCACTATAGAGGTGTAAGATATAATAAATAGAAAATAGCTCCAGGGATTCAAAAATTCTGGTATTTTTCAAATACTTCGATTCCCCAGAAATAGAAATGAAATTTAAATTAAAACATTTTAAGAAAACCATAAATAATTCTCATAAATGGGTTTCAATCAAATTCATTATATACATAAAACACATAATTTTCTTAGTTTTTCATTTAATATAAAAACCTCACAAAAACTGAGCATTCCTAATACAAAACTAAAATAAATAATAAAACAATATTTATTATACAAATGTGTAGTAAAAATATATTTTATATGATATCGTGCAAGTTCACCCACATTGAACGTTTAACAAAAAGCAATATACACTATGCTAACTACTAACAGAAATAAACCTGCATATATATGTACATAAATTCGTATACGGTGCGGCAATGATGTTGTCTAGAGTGGCAGTAAATAGAAAATATGTTGTATTTATGCTTGTTTCTTGTGGTATTGAAAATGGCATAAAAAAGACAACCGTAACAGAAAACATTACTAACAAATAACACAAAGAGAGCAAACGAAAGAAAGAATATTTTTCTAATAAAAAGAAAAAAAATTCAAGGATACCCATTCAAAGCGTCCCACTAAATGACTACATGACGGTTTGGCTGACAGACTGACAGACCTAAAAAACAACAAATAACAAACAAAACCCGAGAAACGACCGAAGCAACTAAATAAACAATAAGAACACGTCACGTATTGTCAATAAAAATAATAACATCACACTATAAATTTTACTTAAACAAGCTGAAGCAAAAATAACACAGTCATATAAACAGCAGCAAGAACAACAGTTAAAATAACACAAAAAGGCCGTTATTTTAAACAATACAACAAGGAACAACAGCAACAACACAGAGAGTAATTTTGAAAAAAAAGGATATTTACTATTATATGTGTTTTTATAGAATTTTTCTTTTTAGAGTCTATTCCAACAAAAGAGATCCTACCCAACGACACCTAGACATTGAACAGGACTCTTAATACAGGAAAATTGAAATAAACAATTCCAACAACAACAACAAAAATAACATAAAAAATCACCTTGTTGTTATAGTTGTGGAAGTAGAGACAACCGAAATAGGTTTATTTATAATGTGAGCATGTGTTTGTTTTTTTTTTTTTTTTGCATTTGTGGCAGAAAGGATATTTTAAAATGATAAAAAAGCAAGAATTTAATGTTGGCAACAGGAATGGGAAATCTTTTGGTATAAATAGGAGCTATTTAGAGGAGTTTTATAAATGTTCTTTTTTTTAGATAAGATTATATTTCAGTCTATATCTAAGACTATAATTCGGTGTGTAGATCACATTATAATCTTGAGAGTAGTTTAGATAAAAGTCTGTTCCTTAATTTAGATTATATTCTGATGTAATGTTAAGTATATAATTCAGACTATAGTTCGATTACAGTTCAGAATACAGACTTTTAAGTTGTTTCGATTACAGTTTGTTCTTCTTATAGTTCCGACTATAGTATGGTCTATAGTTCAGAATTAGTATGTCTATAGTTCAATACATTCAATGGTTCTGGCTTTGGTCTTATGTATACTTCTGACTTTTGGTCGTTTGGTCTACAGTTCAGATTATAGTCAGGTCAGTTTCTAAGAGTAAAGTCTAGGCTATAGTTTTGGTTACAGTGCGATCTATAGTAAGATCATAGTTCGGAATATAATCTGACTTGTATATAGTTAAGGAGATAGTTTGATTTATATTTCAGAATATAGGATTTTCAGTGATTCTGACTCTAGTGTACTCTATAATTCAGATTATAATTTGATCTATAGTTTCAGTAGTTTAGAAAGTAGTCTGGTTCTGACTACTGTCTGGTCTATAGTTAAGACCTTAGTCTGATCTAAAATTTACATTTGTGTAAAAAATAGTCAAAATATAGTCTGGTCAAACTAGATCAAATAATATTTTCAGTGGTTCTGACTATAGTCTTGTCTATATTTCAGACTATAGTATATAGTGGAGTCTATAGTCTAGGTCATAGATGTGATTACAGTCTGATGTATAGTTAAGAATATAGTCAAGAGCCAAATTCTGCCTAGAATCTGGTCTGCAGCTTAAACTATATATTGCGCTATATTGCGGACTATATGTAATTTGGTACCAAGTTCATTTCATGTGGTCAATAGTACGGACCATGGTCCTATAAACAGTTTCGTCTATAGTACAGGCTACAGTATAGTTTTAATCTATTGTATAATTCACTAAAAATTTAAATTTTCACCAAAAATTAAAATATTCACTAAAAGTTAAAATTTTAACTGAAAATTAAAATTTTCACAAAAAAATTAAAATTTTCACCAAAAATTAAGATTTTCACTAAAACTTAGTTTTCACCAACAAATTGGATTTTCACTAAAACTTAAAATTTTCACCAAAAATTTTAATTTTCACTAAAACTTAAAATTTTCACCAAAAATTTTAATTTTCACTAAAAATTAAAATTTTCACCAAAAATTTAAATTTTCACAAAAAAAAAAAAAAATAGAATTTTTACTAAAAATTAAAATTTTCACTAAAAATAAATGTTCACTAAAAATTACAATTTTCACCAAAAATTAAGATTTTCACTAAAACTTAAAATTTTCACTAAAACTTAAAATTTTCACTAAAACTTAAAATTTTCACTAAAACTTAAAATTTTCATTAAAATTAAAATTTTCACTAAAATTTACAATTTTCACTAAAAATTATAATTTTCACTAAAAAATTAAAATTTTCGCCAAAAATTAAGACTTTCACCAAAAAATTAGATTTTCACTAAAAGCTAAAATGTTTACTAAAAGTTAAAGTATTCACTAAAAATTAAAATTTTCACTAAATTTCACGAATTTTTCACTAAAAATTTAATTGTCGTCTAAAAATTTGAAATATCGACAGTTTGTTTCATTCTTCTATTCGACCTGCTTTATAAATAAATTTTCTTAATTAATTTTTTATTGATTTGTCTATAAAAATTGTTCTTCTCTGTTATTGGCTCTAGAGTAGTAATAGAGTATTGAATATTATCATAAAAAAAGAAACCCCCAACATAAAAGTTACAAGTACATATAAAAAGTAATACCTGGAAAATTCTTATTTATTTGAAAATTTATAAATATAAAAATAGAACTCAAACTTAAATGAGGTTTCCTCCACCATCATCACTCTTGTTATTTATACCAAGATGATATAAAATAAAACATTAAAAAATAATACAAAAGCGAAACAACATCACAGAAACTGAGCTCTCGCTCACACAAAAGGATATTAAGAAATGCAAAATAATAATAATAACACAAAAACATTAAATCAAGAATCAAATAACAACTCAATGTTTATTTTAAGTCTAAAACAACAAATTCTTTAGCTATGTATATATAGATGAATACCCATTGATCGAGTTCTGTTTAGTTTGTTTCATCTTTTAACCTTTAGAGGGATAGAGGCTGATAGAAGCTTTAATTTTCATTTACATTCTCAGTGTGCCAATAACCTATTGAAGAATTTATTAAAAAATAATAACCTTTTTTAGAAAAAAAAAAAAAAAAAACAAAGAACAACAAAGACACAAAAAACAAACAAACAACATCAGTAGCAACTAAACAAAACAATTATTTTACAATGGTTAGATGATATTTTTCACCCTCACTACTCAAAGCAAACGGTTGAATAGTTCGGTTGGTTGCTGATGTTGTTTTTGTTTACCTTGCAATACTTATTGAACTCTGTTAGAAAAACAATCATAATAAAATGTAAATTAAACAATAATAAAACCAACTCCCTTAAAAGTTTATATTTATTTTTTGATTTTTTTTCTACTGTTGGTATGTACATACATACATATATAGATGTAGTATTGTGTGTGTTTTCATTTAACCCTTGTATCTTTATAATAAAGTGTAGTACAAATCTGGTATGGAAAACTATTGTTCAAAAGGTTTTTGGGATTAAATGAGAATTAAAAAAGATTTAATTCCATTAGTTAGAAGAAATCTTTAGTATTTTTATATTAAATACTTGAGGCTAAATCTGATGAGAGCTGGCTGAAACATAATTGTTATTTGCTCTATATACCAGACTATAGTCTGCACTATAGATCAGACTATAGTCTGCACTATAGATCAGACTATTGTCTGCACTATAGATCAGACTATAGTCTGCACTATAGATCAGACTATAGTCTGTACAATAGACCAGACTATAGTCTGCACTATAGACCAGACTATAGTCTGCACTATAGATCAGACTATAGTCTGCACTATAGACCAGACTATAGTCTGCACTATAGACCAGACTATAGTCTGCACTATAGACCAGACTATAGTCTGCACTATAGACCAGACTATAGTCTGCACTATAGACCAGACTATAGTCTGCACTATAGACCAGACTATAGTCTGCACTATAGACCAGACTATAGTCTGCACTATAGACCAGACTATAGTCTGCACTATAGACCAGACTATAGTCTGCACTATAGACCAGACTATAGTCTGCACTATAGACCAGACTATAGTCTGCACAATAGACCAGACTATAGTCTGCACAATAGACCAGACTATAGTCTGCACAATAGACCAGACTGTAGTCTGCACAATAGACCAGACTATAGTCTGCACAATAGATCAGACTATAGTCTGCACAATAGACCAGACTATAGTCTGCACAATAGACCAGACTATAGTCTCCACAATAGACCAGACTATAGTCTCCACGATAGACCAGACTATAGTCTGCACAATAGAGCAGACTATAGTCTGCACAATAGACCAGACTATAGTCTGCACAATAGACTAGACTATAGTCTGCACAATAGACCAGATCATAGTTTTATATATTATTTAGATGATAGATGATACCTCGAACAAATATCTAAGTACTGACTATAGTCTGATCTATAGTGCAGACTATAGTCTGATCTATAGCGCAGACTATAGTCTGATCTATAGTGCAGACTATAGTCTGATCTATAGTGTAGACTATAGTCTGATCTATAGTGTAGACTATAGTCTGATCTATAGTGCAGACTATAGTCTGATCTATAGTGCAGACTATAGTCTGGTCTATAGTGCAGACTAAAGTCTGGTCTATAGTGCAGACTAAAGTCTGGTCTATAGTGCAGACTATAGTCTGACTTATATTGCAGACTAAAATCTGGTCTATAGTGCAGACTAAAGTCTAGTCTATAGTGCAGACTATAGTCTGGTCTATAGTGCAGGCTATAGTCTTGTCTATAGTGCAGGCTATAGTCTTGTCTATAGTGCAGACTATAGTCTGGTCTATAGTGCAGACTAAAGTCTGGCCTATAGTGCAGACTAAAGTCTGGTCTATAGTGTAGACTATAGTCTGGTCTATATTGCAGACTATAGTCTGCTCTATAGTTGAGACAGTAGCATAGATTATAGTTTAGAGTATAGCCTGATCTATTGTTTAGACTATGGTCTATAGTTGAGAGTATAGTCTGATCTGTAGTTCTGGTTCTAGTATATTGTTCACGCCTGTAGTTTGGAGTTCTAACTTAATTCTGATCTGTAATTCTGATTATAGTCTAGTCTTTAGTTCGAATTATAATTTTGTATACCTAAGACTACAGGCAAATCTATAGTTCAGACTCCATGCTAGTTTATAGTTCAGAGTATATTCATGTCTGTATTGCAGCCTTTAGTTTGAACTAATATTCTAATCTATAGTTATTTGAAATTTAGTATTTAAATCAGTAGTCATTAAAATTCCTATTTCCAAAAAAGTTGAAATATTCGCATCGACCTTAACCTAACAGTTTTGACTGCTTATTTTTTTTTTTAATAAAATACTGACATAATTTACCGTCATTTAAATACCTTAATTACAAATTATTTTGTCCATTAAAATTTTCTTTCACCTACATTTTGTTTTTCTCACTCCTTCGTATACTTAATGTCCTTCGAACATTCAATTCATATTACAAAAATTGAAAAAAAGGACAGAAGAAAATCTAAACTAAAACGATGTAATAAAAAAACGTTTGTAATAAAATAGCATCTATTACTCATTATTATACAGCGAGCGTAAGAAAGTCTAAACTAAGTTCATAAAACAAAGGATGCGAAAATGACGGAATAAATGACTGACTGCTGGCTGGCTGGTTGGTTGGTTGGTTGGCTGACTGGGTTTGTTTCACTAGCTAGTAGCTGGTTGTACTATATTTGATGAGTAACTGTGAGAAAAAAAATGTTTAAAAAATTGCAGTTGACTTAATGTATCCCGTTATAAAGGCAACTGGCAACATCATCATAAAAGTGCCCAAGAAAAGTGTATTTCGTTTAAAAATGCTTTTACTTATACATACAAAAAAAAAAAGAAGGACAATTTAGTTGTAATATTTAACAATCAACAGATTTTTAAACGCGTTTTGTATACTTCCTTTTTTTCTTTTAGCTTTTTTGTGTTTCTTATAAAGGTCTCATAAATCTTCAAGAACAAGAAAGATTCATATTTTTTCTCCGTTCTTTTTTTTTTCAATCAAAAAATTTCATAAAAATTGTGTAGTACAATATAAAAACCGCACAAGATAAAAATGTAAAGTGTGCAATTTATTATACTTAAATGGATTTTAATTTTATTTAATATTTAGCATTTAAGAAAAATATTACATAATTCATGTTGTTTTTTGCAACAACAAAAAAAATATGAGTTTATTGTTTCACAAAAAGTTGGTTTAATTAAGTGTAACGTTTAAGGGAATTGCCTTTAAAAAAGTTTAAATTATTTTAACAGAATATAAAGTAGAGTTTTGAAATATATGTTAACATTTTAAAATTTATGCAGAAAAGTTTTGAATTATAAGAATTTTGATTCACTTAATTATTCAAGTATTGATTCAGTTATACATTTTTAAACGAAGAATATTAAAACTAGTACATTATCATTATGTGTGGTAACAACTTTTTATCATTGCTTTATACTTATATATACATGTTTGTATGTAGATGTGTTTGAATTGTCAAATTTATATAAAAACTCATTCATATCAATATGCATGTAGTGGGTTAAAGAATACATAAAAAAAAATATTATTATAAACAAATTGCCACCATATATGATTGATGATATTATTATTTTTTTGTTCTTATCAATTCTCCACCAAACCATACTATAACGAAATATTGTTATTCTTATATTACTCACACATACCTACATATGCAAATAATAACTCACACACACACATATATTATGTGCATATATAAATAAATATTATAAAAACGGAACCTTTAACAGTGGCACATTTCGTCCCTAGATGTTAAAAAAACCCCATAACTTTTTATGAAATTTGCAAATTTTTTCCATGAGTTGCTGTTTTATTAGAAGAGACTTAATTAAAGTATTAATTAGACCGAGTTTTATAAAAAAATGTTAATAAAACATTTGTTAGTAGTTTCCGGAAAAAATAGGAAAAATCTAAACTTTTATCATTTTCAGCTTAATACGTAGAATAAGTAAACCTAGTTTAAATTGCAATAACGCAATTTGCTCTTAAGTTTGTGTGGTTTGATGTTAACAACTGAATTATTGGTTGCAACAACAGTAATATGATTAAAATAACTAAATAATTAGAAAACATATTTCTAGCTTCTCCTTATATTTGTGGATTAGCCTAATACTTAATATATGTGTATTGGTAAATATACACCTATATATGTATATATTTTTTTTCTTGGTGTGTACTTTTCATTCCCTCAATAAAATATTCGCACATTATTGTTGTCAACATGATTGTAATTGTCATCAACATTGAAATTTTGTATTGAATATATGGGAAATATTTACACACATTCTGATATATATTTTTTTAATCTTTAACTTTACTCACATCTATTTTTAACGTATATACAGTGATGTATATGAGTACCAAAAAAAAGTATGTATATAAAAGGTAAATATTAAAATACACAATCACATTTTTTTCTTCATACATGCATATGTATATGCCAAAGTTAAATCATATCCTTGTATTAAGGAGGTACAAACTTTCTATCTATTCTCTAGTATCTATCGGATTTTTAAGATATATTTGGGCACCGTAACATTAAGTTTGGTCCATCCTACAGCGACAGTTCTGCTTACCAAAAGTGGCCCACTGGGCACATTATATTACAACCACAACCTTAATACCAAGAAAGGTGAGTTGTCTCAACAATAGATAATACTAAAGCAGTCTCGGATATAGGCAAAACTATAGTCCAGAACAGTCCTGTCAATAATCGAGACTACAGTTTTAGAATTAGTCCAGGCTATTAACAAGACAATAGAGAAGAATATAGTCAGGTTTATAAACAATATTATATATATAAGTCTACAGTCTTGTTTATAGAAAAGACTAACATCAGGACAAAGGATAATATATATAGGGTGGATTGTATAGCTAAAGACAGTATTATAATCTCGACATATGACAAAACTATAGTCTCGACTATACACATGATTACAATCTGCAGTATAGGAGAGACTATAATCTGAAATACAGACAAACCAAATTCTGTACTGTAGACAGCACTTTAGTCTAGATTATATAGATTGGACTATAGTCTGCTACAAGACTATAGTCTGGACTGTAGACAAGACTTTAGTTTGGACTATAGACAAGACTATATTCTGGACTATAAACAAGACTATAGTCTGGACTATAGACAAGAAAGACTTATAGAAACAACTAACATCAGTACAATATACTATTGGCAAAGCCATAGTCTGAATATGTGATAATACTATGTGATAATACTATGGGTTATACTATAGACAGATCTATAGGCTGGATTATATAGCTCAAGACAGTATGACAAGACTACAGTCTTGACTATACACAGGATTATAATCTGGACTGTAGGAGAGACTATAATCTAAAATACCGACAAACTAAATTCTGTACTGTAGACATCACTTTAGTCTAGATTATATAAATTGGACTATAGTCTGCTGCAAGACTATAGTCTTGACTATAGACAAGACTACAGTCTGAACTATAGACAAGACAATACTACAGTATGTCCTATAGATAAATCTATACAATAGACAATAGACTAGACTATAGACAAGGCTATGGCTTGAGTTATATATAAGAATATAGTCTAGAGTCTAGACTATATAAAAAACATGTTTAGTTGGTCATAGCCGACCATATGATGCCATACACCATTGAGTAGTATATAAAAAATGTATTTTATTTTAAATAACAAACCATTTAAGTAGTTTATTGCCTTAATTTCGAAATATTTTAACAATTTGTTGACAAAAATGTGAATACGGAGGCAAGGACAAATATGGGCCTATGCTTATAAATTTTGGTAGAGGGTTTTGCCTCTACATTAAAGTTATTTATGCAGAATTTCATAGTGATATTAGTGTTTATAAGTCCGTTTTGACATTCAAGTCATTTTCTGAAGGGGAGTTTAAATGGGGGCTAGGATCAAATATGTATATCTATATAAAACTAAGCCTTGTCCATTATAGTGGAGATTCAAGAACATTTAACATATTTATCCGCACAAAAACCCTATTCGGGGGGTACGGTTGTATGGGGGCTATACGAAATAATAGACCGATTTTACTATACATCGTCCTTGGATCAAAAGAAAAGTATGTGCCAAATTTCATCAAATTATCTTGCAAATTTCGACCTGTAGAGTGAACACAAGGTTTACATGGACACACAGACGTACGGACATAGAAAGAGATTCTGAGCCGATTGGTATACTTTAAGGTGGTTATAGGACCAATATTTTTGGGTGTTACAAACATCAGCACAAACGCATAATACCCTTCCCACTATAATGGTGTAGAGTATAACTGTAGTCTAGATATTAGACAAGACTACAGTCTAGACTTTTAACATGACTATTGGAGCTTAATCTTGTCCATATAGATTTTAATTTCTCGAGATTTAACAATTTTATTTTGTATTAAATTAATCCTTTGCAATCCCTTCCCACTTCCGAAAATTTTATACAACTACCCTAATACACATGCCGGTTTATTTGAGATTCCCTCTCTCACAACGGTACTCACAGATTTTCAAAATTTTTTCAATAAATCTATAGAATATTGTTTATGTCCTTTAGCTATATTTACACATACATATTTTATATCTGTGTGTGCGTGTGTACATGTGTGTGGAAGTAAATAAAATCTTTTATAAAATAACTTTTAACTTAATTTCAACATCAACACATATGCAACAAAATATGAAAGCATAACTTAATAACTGTATTTATGTACAAGCATATAAATATTATGTATTGGTATATAGTTATAGAAAACTACATACACATATGGTAAAAGTTTTAACATTTCCCAATTACAAACATACATATGTAACAGTGGTGGGCAATGAAAATAATGTTATACGTAAGTGTATTAACAAAAATATGATTAACAGAGATTTTCAGCATAGTAACAGATTTTGTTTTTAATGAATGATTAGAAAGCAGAGGATATGCACTGTTGTTTTTATGATTTGGAAAATTGCCCATAGCTGGTTACATAGTGCCTGTAGTAAATATGTTTGCAAACTGTTTTATACCAAATAATTAATAATGTTTTTAAAGAAATTTGCTTTGCAATTGCCAAAGATGCTTTGTAAGTTAGGAATATGTTCTTTGAAGGAAAATTTCATAATCTATAAACACTGTTTCCTTTAATCTAACAAAATGTCCTAAGAAAAATAAAACTTTTAGTTATTATTTAAAACTTTTTATAAAATATATAAAATTTAAGTATCACAGCAGATATTCAAATACTGATTATATCTTTTATATGTTTTTCTTAGAACTGTTTTATCTTGTTAAATTTATAAATAATTCACCATTAATTAAGACCATATATGTATAAAAATACTTAAAGTTGTTTTGAAAATAAATATTTATGTTTTTATATACGATAAAGAAAACATTTTATTGGCAAACATTTTGCACAATCTTAAAACTCACAAATTTTGTTGCAAAATTATTTTTATTTACGCATGATGATGAAAATCTGTAAAACATATGTTGGGTAACCATAAAAATGTCATTTATTTTAAGACTTGTGGTAGTAAAAAGAGACAACATTTTATGTAAATGACAATAAAATAATGTAATAAATAATTTAGATTTTAACAACCAAGATACAGGAATCTTAATTAATTGCACACATTTCCATGCACTTTACAGACATAAGTATAAAACCAAATAAGACTAATACTAATATAAATATTTTATTTTCCATTTTCATTACAGTGTAAAACCACAGAATATTATAAACGGAAGACGAGACATTTTAATCATTAACTAAAAATCACTTATAAAATACTTTTTATTATATACAAGAATAAAAACAAAATAAACCAAAATTAAATAAATAAATAACAAACATGTTAACGACACGTTTAAATATACAGCCTTCAATGGCAATTGTGCTCATACTACTTATCTGCTTAACCTCCATCAGCTCAGTGGCATCTAGATCTCGAGATAAAGAAGGCAGAAGACGTAATGATCGTATATCCTCCTCCACCGCCTCCAATCAGTACAATACCTATGGCTCATCAGTACCCTCATCGGTGGCCTCTTCAGCGTATTCCATTTCATCGGCAGCGGCGTATAAAGGACCCATCGATGATACTGGTTTTTGTGTTAGACGTCGTGATATGAAACTTATGTGTTATTGTACACCGGATGAAAATCATGTACCTGTACAAAAGGCCGAATGTTGGGTATTCTCTGATGGTCTATTACAAAACGATACCACCTGGACTAGATTTTATCAACAGCCACGTTTACGTGATTTAAAATTTGTTATACAGAATCATGGTCGTCTGGACTATATACCCACCCATATCCTAAAGCCCTTAGAGAATTTGACTAGCATAACTATAGAATACTCACAAGTGGAAATAGTACGCAGTCATGCCTTTGCCAATCTACATCAATTGGAACGTATTGTCATGACTTATAATCAAATTATGGCCTTGGACCAAGAAGCCTTTGCCAATCACATACGTTTGAGAGATTTAAATTTGGAACATAATCAAATCTTTGAAATCGATCGTAATGCCTTCCGCAATCTTCCCCTGTGTGAACGTCTCAACATGAATAATAACAATATTTCAAATCTGCATGAAGGCCTCTTTTCCGATTTAGTGCGTTTGATTTATTTGAATTTGGCTCATAATCAAATTTCCGTTTTAACAAGTGAAATCTTTAAGGGTTTGGGTAATTTAAATGTTTTGAAATTGACACACAACAATATCAATTTCATTGGTGATACTGTCTTTGCTGAATTGTGGAGTTTAACTGAATTGGAATTGGATGATAATAAAATTGAGGTAAGTAGATGAGTAACTTTTATGTGAAAATCTTAAATTTTATGGGTTTTTTGCGTTTGTAATTTTACAGGATAAAAATAACTTAGACAAAAATTTTTATGTGTATTTAGAGATGATATATTATCTATGCAAATGTTTACGACTTTGAATTTAATCTTTTAGCAAAATATTGAATAACAAATCATTTTATAATAGATTTTAGTTATTTATAACGCCTGTGTGCTTGTATAGCTTTAACATACATACATATGTATATGAGTGCCAGTTTTATACATGCATATATGGACAAATTTTCTTATAAACAATACAATTGCATATACATACATGTGTATGTTGTATTGGAGATATACTATTTGTGTAAAAACAGAAGACTGATTCCCAGAATAACAAGAACAAATCTGGTTTCACTTCTACTTAACATTTTCTATGGAAAAGTAGTCAGGTCCTGTTCAACTTTTCCTATAGAAAATTGCTAATGTTCTGATCAACCTTTCCTATAGAAAATGGTTCATGTTCTGAAAATTGAACAGATTCTGATCAAATTTTCGTGCATAAGATTGGTCAGATTTTGCACTACTTTTTCAAATGAAAATTGGTTTGATTTTGATTTATTTTTCTTATAGAAAATTGGTCAGATTCTGATCAAATTTTTCTGTAGAAAATTGGTCAGATTCTAATCAACTTTTGCTATAGAAAATTGGCCAGATTCTGATCAACTTTTCCTATAGAAAATTGGTCAGATTCTGATCAACTTTTCCTATAGAAAATTGGTCAGATTCTGATCAACTTTTCCTATAGAAAATTCGTCAGATTCTGATCAACTTTTCTTATAGAAAATTGGTCAGATTCTGATCAACTTTTCCTATAGAAAATTGGTCAGATTCTGATCAACTTTTCCTATAGAAAATTGGTCAGATTCTGATCAACTTTTCCTATAGAAAATTGGTCAGATTCTGATCAACTTTTCCTATAGAAAATTGGTCAGATTCTGATCAACTTTTCCTATAGAAAATTGGTCAGATTCTGATCAACTTTTCTTATAGAAAATTGGTCAGATTCTGATCAACTTTTCCTATAGAAAATGGGTTGGATTCTGATAAACTTTTTCTATAGAAAATGGGTTGGATTCTGATAAACTTTTTCTATAGATTCAGGTTCAGATTCTGATCAACTTTACCTATATATAAATTGGTCAGATTCTGAACAACTTTTCCTATTAGAAAATTGGTAAGATTGTGATCAAATTTTCCTATAGAAAATTGTCCAGATTTTGATCAACTTTTCATATAGATTCAGGTTCAGATTTTGATCCACTTTGCCTATAAAAAATTGATCAAATTCTAATCAACTTTTCCTACGGAAAATTGGTCCGATTCCTATCAATCTATAGAAAATTGGACAGATTCTGAGCCACTTTTCCTATAGAAAAGTGACAGAATTTTATGAACTTTTGCTATAGAAAAGTTAACAGATAGCGACCAAATTTTCCAATAGGTAGTCAGATTTTGATCAACTATTCCTATGGACAAGTGGTAAGATTATGAAGCACTATTCCTTTAGACAAGTGATCAGATTCTGACCAACTTTTCCTTTACACAAATGGTCAGATTTTGACCAAATTTTCCAAAAGATATGTTATAAGATCCTGCCCAGAAAAGTGGTAAAATTCTGATTTAATTTGTCTATGGGCAAGTGGTCTGGATCTGACCAACTTTTGCTAAAGAATAATTTCTAATTTCTGACCATCTCTTCAAACAAAAACATACCACGTTTCTATTTTTTTTCAATAGAAAATAATGCGTCTGAAGAGAAGATTCTTACAAGGAAAGTACTCAGATTTGCATTCTCTTTCTTCTGCTGAAATGTGGTCTAATTCTGATAGAGTTGTCAATTTGTCATTTAAAAAAGTTTAAATTCAGCTTTTTTTTTGATTTTGTAATAGTTTGGTGAGAAGATCATTGAAATCGTTTTGTGCGAAAGAGAGAGAGAGAAATAGTTTTTTGTCTCTGCATACCCTATGGTCATATTCCGATAAAATGTTATCAGATTATATTTACAACTTTCTCCTTTCAGTTTTGAACCATTCTATTGAATGTTTTCATGCTTGAGTATTGAATTCACTTAATATGCACTACAAACGCATTGTATTCGCATGCAGAGACATATCGGTATATTTGTATCATATTTGAGGGTGTTATGAGTTGTCTATTCTACAAAATTCTATACCAGTCACTTCTCATATAGTACGCTTTTATATACGTATGTATGTGTGAATGTATGTGTGTCGAGTAAAAGTTTTATTTAAAACTTTAAGAAAACTGAAAAGATATTATAAGCCTTTTGACAAATAAATAAATAAGAAAAAATATAAACTTAGAACATAAATGATGCACAGTGCAACAGAAAAATAAAAAAAATATAAAAAAAGTGAATATTTAAAAATTGCTGTTACCACATTTGAATTCAAAGACAAACATAAAGCCGGGACAAGGTCATTATATATTAATATTCGTTTGGTATTTTGCAGTCGATTTAAAAGTAAATTCATTAAAATTATTTCTCTTCCATTCTTGAACCTTTAAATTTTATACATTTTTTTTGCGGGACTTTAAAATAACTTGTTTATGTGTGAGAGAAATTTGAATCAAAAATATAGAAACACCAAAGCTTTAAATATTGCAGAAGTTCTACATGTGGTATGAGTAATATTGTTGTAAATAAATATAAAGTATACTCTCTGTGGTACGCACTTTTTAGCAATATTTTTTAAAGTAAAAATTTAAGTTTTTCATGGAAAAATACTCTGACAAATTGGAGGTATAGTAAATATAGTTAAAAACTATTAAATTTCTCACTTAAAACATTGAATATATTTTCAACCCACCTGCCGTTTAGTCACAAAACACACTACTGTGCGACATCAAGACGACATTGTCATGAATGACAGAAAATATAATAAGAAAAGAAACAAAAAAGCAAATGAAAAAAAAAAGCATAGAAAAAGATGACACAGTTACAACCAAAAGCTTAAATTGCAAAAAAAAAAAAAAAAAAACTAAACATCAAGAGAAGAAAAACTTAAAGAAAATAATATGTATCTAACACTCTTACAAATTCACAGACTTACAATAACATCACACAACTTTCAGAAGAAGAAACCTACACTGACAATATACAGATAAGCATAAATCCTTGTTAGATATGGTTACAATATGTGTGCGAATGTATGAGTAAGTTTTAGCAATCCATATCTAACTGTCAGTATGTATGTAAGTGTGTTATGTGTATGGTATGGCTGTCTATCTATCTGACTATAAGAATCATTTAGACACCCGAACATAATGTACAGCTTAAAACTAAAAGACGCGGGCAAAAAAAGTATGGGAAGGAAAACAAAAACGAAAGTACATTCATATGGCATACAGAAAACAACAAAAATTTAAAGAAAAACTCTTATAAATTGTAGGAGTTACCCTATAAAGCTTAATATCTCTTTTTCAAGTATTTTTTCTCAATGGTTTTATGATTTTTTTCTTTTTTCGTTTTTTGTCATATTTGCAAAAGTGGTCGCATATCCTGTCATACGCAGTCATACTGGCGTTTGTTATAGACACACGGACAGTCAAGATTTTAACTTATTTCTCATATTGTATGTTTGTCTTGTATGTCTATCTGTTTGTTGCTGTGTGTGCGTTTGTGCGTATGTATTTATGTTTTCATCCTCACTTATGTTAGAAAATTTAGATATGAGACTTACACCATGCGCCATCATTACAAAACTTCAAGTGTTAGAAAAATTCTTTTTATTTTTTTTTGCCTCTTTTCATTTCGCTGTTATCTTTCAGTTCATATTTTTTGCTGTTGTTTGGTTAGAAATATTATCATCATTCTTAGACTTTTAATCGTATGTTGGAATTGAGATGTCATGTAGCAAATGAAATGTACTTTTTAGTTTCAAAGTAGTCATCTGTTGAGGACCGAGCTATAAAAAATGGACTGATTTTAACCATTTTTCAATGGTTTTACCACTGGGATATAAGCCCATAGTGTAATTCAGAGACTAAAATATAGATAAGCCCCCAGATTAAACAAGAAAATAGTCCATATCCAGTAGACTAATCCACAGATTAGTCAATAGAATAGCCCATAGACTAATCTACAGTATAGTAAATAGACTAGTTCACATATCAATCAATAGACTATTCCACAGACTACATGCTAGTCTATAGAATATTACACTGGTCAATAGACCAGTCCACAGACTAATCAATTCACTAGTCAATATACTACTTCACCGAGTGGTCAATAGTCTAGTAAATATATTAGTCGATTGACTAGCAAATGGAATAGTTCACAGAACGGACAATAGACTACTCCACAAACTAAAGAATGCACTAATACAAAGACTAGCACAAACTAGTTCACAGACTAGCATCGATTAGTTCACAAACTAGTGAATAGAGTGACCAATGTACTAGATCACAGAGTAACCAATAGACGATTTAAAGTACTAGTTCTGGAGAAATACTGGTTCACTGACTTGTGCAGAGACTAGTGAATAGAGTGACCAATGTACTAGACGATTTAAAGGTCTAGTCCTGGTGAAAAACTGATATTATAAAATGTACATTTTCCATTTGTTTTGTACAGAAAAAAGATACTTTCGTACCAATTCCTCTTCTCTATCACATGATATATTCTTATTTTTTTACACTTCTAAACAGACTCTTTACGTTACATATCGTTTTTCTATTTGTTTGTTAGTTGTCGTATGGTTGCGAATTTTGTGTTATTTTTTGCCACACTTTTGTTTGCGTGACAAGCTTACTGAGGCGTTTGAGTGTTGATGGTAGTAGGCGTTTTGTTGTGTAATTTTTTTTTCTTTTCTAGCTGTTGCTACAACTACTAATGCTTGCTGATGCTTTTGTTGTTATTCTTCAATTCAAGTGTTGAAAGTTTATACAAAAAATAAATATATGGCTGAACATCGTTTATCTTTTTGTTCACATTTTTTTTTGTTATTTTGGTGGGGGGGAAAGTGTGAGTGGAGTTTATTTTTCGAAACAAAAGAACAAAAATCTTACAAATTATATTGTAACACTTGAAGCATACATTTTTTACCCTACACTAAATCTATTATGAAGTTTTGACAATTGGAGATGGAGATTTAAGGAAGTTAAGAGTTAGGAAATGGTATAAATTTTATTTTTTAAACTAAAAGAATTTGTTTAAATTGTAGTAATTAAAAAAAACAGTATTAAAGAATTATTTTAAATTATGATCATAAAACGAAGAAAGGTTAGCAAAACATATTTGGCTTTAGAAAGTCATGCACCCAATGATTTGGGGACTCGGTAGCATTTTTGCAAAAAAATTATAATTTTCTCAGGCTCATATCTTGAAAACCATTCGGAAGTTAGATTTACTCTCTGAGACAAAGTTTTATCTCTTGTCATAAAGAATAAAATTTTGAACAATTTGAATATATAAAATCTACCAAACTTCATCTTCAAGATCAAAATCGTAAGAAACTTAAAAAAAAAAACGTTTTTTTTTTACATTCAAGTGCTTCTCCTAGGCGTATACTTACTATTTTTAATATCAATAGATAATTAACACGTATACGTACAGGTGTCGTTAATAAAATCAGTTAAATTTCAAAATATAAAACTTTCTACTTGAATTGAAAGAATGAAGATGAAGTCTTTATTGAATTTATTCGTTAAGACTATTTTGCTGGGAACTGTAGGTTTGGGTGATAACGAATCTAATCAAATTTGTTTGAAATACCAGTTAGTTCTCTATCACTATGGGTTTGTGAGTGCGTAAGATTAAAGAGTGTTTTGCATCGAACGAAACAAACATGTAGGTATCCGACACCTACAAGGAGATTAGGCAAGAATTCCCAAAGCACTGTTGCACGCGTAACCGAGTGTATCATATAATCTCTTTTGTTTCGGATTATCGTAATGGATCCAGTTTTCATCACAATTAATAATTCAGCTATTAAAACGTTAACAGTAACATGTAGGTTTCGGATGGGATACTAAATGAAGAAAAGGCAAAAAAAGCAATGCAACATGTAACCCAGTGTTGTCATAATATCATATGATCTCTTATGTTTTGGATTATTCTATAAAAGCTTTTCCAAATCGTTTTTCAAGCTCTTCTGGCTTCAATTCGTATGATACCAAAGATTCTATCTTTTGGATGAATTCTATTGCTCGTAAAACTTTTGAAATTGCTGCTCCTAATAATTTTGCAAGTAAGTCTAGAATTGTGCAATGGAATAATATATGGAGTAATGCTAAATACTGGCATAATCTGGTACTACGAGTGGCTAGTTGCTCACAGGACTTGTTCTGGCTGGTCAGTTCGTTGGTTCCTTCGGGATGCAAATAGTGGCTGTGGTTAAAACCTAAACCGGGGCATGTTTCCTTGATGTTATGACCCGCATCTTGGTGTATTGCAATGTCGGGGTAAAGAGGTGCTACCAATACCTCTAGTCTGCTGGGACTATAAACTGGTGTTTACATTTCACACCCGTCTAACCAGAGCACCGCATAATCTTGTACTACGGGTGGCCAGTTGCCCACAGGACTTGTTCTGGCTGATCAGTTGGTTAAGGTTCCTTCGGGATCCACGTAGTAGTAGCTGTGGTTGAAACCTAAATCACAGGAAGGGGGTGCTTGGTTAAAAGATTGAAATATAATTTTTATGATGAATTTCTATTATCGTCTCTAGGTTCTAGAAGCGGTACAAACTACAGATCATGACTGTGGATTAATAAAATGTTGGATTTGAGCTGATAATGCAAAGATTAGGTATACGTGGTGGAGTTTTTCTGGTGCTCTTTGATGTGTATTCGATGGATTTGACGCATGGAGAGATGGATGCAGTGGCTTATGTGATGTGCTGAACTAAGGTTTGGTAAAACGGAGTATGGTGCAAGGTCATCACTGCCTTTTCTTTAATTATCGGCGATTTTCCTTTAGTATTGAGTGTGTTGGACTTTACTCTAAAACATGCTCAACTTATCGCAGTGGGTCTTTGTGGCCACTTAAACAATTGAAACGATCCGTGTTTCGGACTATCAATTACGTCCTTTAGGCACTGTTTCCGAATCAGCAAAGCCATCTTAGTAGTGTGGTTGGGTGCAAAGTATCATTTATATGAGTGTTTTTATTTATTTATTAAAAGTTCGTGTTTTATAAAAATATGGTAAATGGTGGACATCTGGGAGATACATTTGACTCTCAAGTTAGCTTTATATAAGTTTAAAATTGAACAAAGAATGTGTTAATACAAAACAGCTAATAGTTTTTGTAAATTCTTAGAGATCTTGTATTGGGTTAGTTAGAAAGAACTCTCGGTTATAGGTCAGAAATTCAGTTTAATTTCTAATAGTTAAATTCTTCTGTTTCTAAGAACTTAAAGACAAAATATGTAAAAGTACTTCTTTTCATTTCTTTTAAAAATGTAAATGAATGTTCAGCTACTCTTTAAAAGTATTTAATAAAATCCAAAAATACCACAAATAAATTTCATAATAAATTCTAAGATTTCTGTTTGTTTTTTTGCTCCAAAACGTTAAAATATTTATGTAAATTTAGTGTAAAACATAAATTTCTTTTTCTACAACTTAACAAATAATTTTACAAGTCTACAAATTTTCCTCATATTAAATACTTTATCACAGCAAGCCAGTGTTTATAAAATATTTATAGATGAAGGGCACGTGGGATTCGGATCAGTCGCATAAAAGACGTTAAGGCGTATTTTTCCTTTGTTTTTTTGGCGTCAAAAGAAACATTTTTTTTTCTTTGTTTGTGTTTTATGCGTATTTTTATTTATTTTTTTCTGCTTCGGTACTTATTTTTCAATTTTTTCCCTTGTCATTTAATATGCTTTTGCATGACGATAAGTGCAGAAAAAAAATTTCGAAAAAAAATCACAACAAGGCAAAACTGAAAAAAACAGAATTTTAACATAATGGCTAGAATTTTATAGGGCTTTTCTTGTTAAAGTTTTTTTTTTTTTTTCTCAAATAATGCGTATTCATGTGTGTAGAAGCCGGAATATGATTTCCCAAAAAAATAGCAACAAAATATTGTTTTTGTTTACTTTAATGTTGCCTTTTATTTGGCAGTTCTATTTCTTTTTTTCTTGCTGTTGTTTTAAGGCTAAAAAAAAGGTATTGTCTTTAGAACGCACACATACAAACATATATATTTCAACAAAAAAGTCTGTGTTTGTTTAAAAAATAAGTTTTTTGCTACACATGTATGGCTGTGTGTAAAAAAAGAACGTGTTTGTATTTTTAAAGGATATTGGTTTCTATTGACTTTAATAACAGGCATGATCATGATGATGCTGATGATGCCTGTCAATGCTGATGATTCTATATAGCCGGTTGATACTGCTGCTTCGTTGGTTGATGATGACAATGATTGTTATCTGTTTTTAATATTTCTCCTGTTTAGTAACAACATCACATAGTTTGAAAATTTTATTGTGCGGAAGTAACCGTATTAGTGTTTGTATTTTTATTATTATTTTTATATATTTTATTTTAACATTGTTTTCCCCTCTCTCTCCCTTCTCCCCTGCTTTATTTGCTTTTTTTAGATATTTTGTTTCTTATTCTGTTTCTTTTGATTAAATTAAATTTGCTTAACGTTAAGGAAAATATTAATATGCCAAAATCTACAAAAACAAAACAAGATATTGTTTTTCATCTTTTTCTGTTTAGAACATATGGGTATGAATAAAATATATATTCATGTGTTAAGAGTCAAGCATATGGAAAATTTAATTGGTGTAAAAACATTGATAATGTATTTTATTTATTATATTTTCTATACAGTTTTTTTTTTTGAGGGAACAGATTGTTAGAGTTTTTTCCTTTTAAGGTTTGAAGTCAAGTGTATGGTGATTAAAGTCTAGAAAATGGTTTTTATCAAAAGATTTTTATAATGATACATTAAATTATATTTTATATCCTTTTTAGTTAATTCTAGGAAATTTGTTTTTTAAATAATGGAATGAGTGAGATTTGTATAATTTATATCGAGATTGAAAACTTCTGTGCTATTGAACGTTTTTGGAAACTTTAAAAACTGCATTATAGCTTTTGTTTAATAGTCCGTATAATAGTCAATAGATTAGTGTGTGGCAGTTCAAAAACGAATTAGTCCACAATTGGACTGGGCCATCGTCTAGTGCATAAAATTTGTTTAGTTTCTACACTAGTCTATGGACCACTTAGTTATGGGCTAATCTATAGACTATTCCATGAACCAGTCTATTGACCGGTCCATGACACTGTTATATGAACTGTTTACTACTTAGTCTATAGACTTATCTACGGATTAGCCTATTGACAGGAATATGAACTAGTTTAATGACCAGTCAATGGATTACAATTTGGAAATGTCCATTGACTAATCCATAGAATATTCTTGAGACTGTCGCCTATCTAATTTCCCAGTTTATGGAAAAGTCGACTTGGCTACGAAGTAGTCTGTTGACTATTCTATGGATTAGTCTGTTGATTAATGTATCTACTACTCCACTGTCTAGTCTATGGCTTTGTCTCTGGACTAGTCTTTAAACTCGTACCAATATGGCCTATTGATTAGTTTTTTTTACTAGTCTCTTATGGACTACTCTATAGACATTTCTGATGACTAGTCTACGTCATGGGTTATATATATATTGGTCTGTATACAGACTATACATACAGTCTAGACGACAATTGCAAGTAAATTATATATTCTATTGACTTGTCTATGGACAATCCTATGGGCTAGTTTATGGAATGGTCAATAGAGAACTTGTCTATGGACGTATTAATTAACAGATCCAGGGACTAGAATAATCTTTACGATAGGCTATAAATAAACATATGGAGTAATATATTGACCAGTTTATAAACAAATAGTCTATGAATGAGTCTATTGATATGCCTATGGACTAATAGGATAACTGGTCTAGCTTATTGACTAATATAGGTACTATCTTATTAACTAATATATGGAAAAGCCTATGGAGTAATATATGGACTAGTCTATTGACTTGATTACTTACTAATCCATGGAATAATACTACCACGATTACATGAACTATTACTAGTCTATAGATAGGTCTATGGATAAGTCTATTGACTTGAATATGAAACAGTCAATGTACTACGCTTTGGTTATGTCTATTGACTTATTCATGGAATAGTCAGGCGACTGTCGACTGCCTACATACATGCCTAGCCTATGGATAAGTATACTTGTCTACCAACTAGTGTAATGTCTAGATTGGTCTGTTAATGAATCTATCTACTAGTTCTCTATCTATTTTATGCCCTTATTTCTTGACTAGTCTAGCATAGTTATTGACTAGTAGTATATAACTATTGGACTAGTCTATGGAATAGTTTATTGATTTCATTAAAGCCTATTGACTTGTTTTTTGACTAGTCTCAGACTTTTCTGATGACTATTTAGACTTTTCTGATGACTATTCTATGCCCTGTTGTATTTACTAGTCTGTAGACTAGTATAGACGACTATATAATTTGTCAATGACGTCTATGGACTAGTCTATGAAACAGTCTATAGATTATTCTATTGACTAGTAAACAGATTAGTGCAGTCTATTGACAGTCTATGGACTAGTCTATAATCGCTTCTAATGACTCTTTTAATAGTCTATGGACAAGTTTATGAAATAGTCTATAGATTATTCTATTGACTAGTAAACAGATTAATGTAGTCTATTGACAGTCTATGGACTAGTCTATAATCGCTTCTATTGACTTTTTTAATAACAGATCCAGGGACTAGCCTATACACTATTAGACTAGTGTATAGACAAGTGGTTTATGAATGAGTCTATTGACATCTCTATGGACTTATCGGTTGACTGGTTTAGCTTATTGACTATTGTAGGGCCTATTGACTAGTCTATGGAAAAGTCTATGTTATAAGCCTATGAAGAAATCTCTATGGATAAAACTTGTCTACGGACAAGTGTATGTATTACTTTATTGAATAGTTTATGAACTAGCCTATGTACGTTTCTATAGACTAGTCTTTGCACTAGTCTATTGGTTTTTCTATGTACTAATATTTCGACTAGACTATAAACTAGTCTATTAACTGATATATGGGCCAGTCTATGTACTATTCTATGGACTATACTGTGGGCTACTCCATGAACTAATCTAGGGCTAGTTTAGGGAATATTATAGTATTTAGTTTAGTGGACTAGTCCAGTCTTATTTCAAGTGTAGGGTCTAGCATAGTACGATGTTTGATACAGAAGTATATTAAAAGACATTTAGATATATTAAAACACATTTTAACCTTATTATGTCGAAGTCTTGTTATATTCAAGACTCTCTCCTCAAGACATAGTACTCGAGGCCATTAATTTAAGTCTAGCATTTTGAAGGCGACCAATGTTATGGTAGAAAATTTCCCAGACAGTAATCGTTCCAGTATGTGAATGATCAGTGTAAACTAAGTTCATAACGCATTGAAGGACACTGTAGCTAGTCCTTCTACTTGTAGTTGTATAATTCGTATACTTTTCATTGTTTAAAAAGCTTATACAATATTTGAATATTTAAAAAAAATCATATGTATAAGTATATTTTATTTAATTAAGTATAATCCTATCAAAAAATATTTAATATATAAATTCCTCTGAAATTAGTTAACCATAAAAAAAACTTCATATTTAACTTTAATTAATTTTCAGAAAAATAGCTACAAGCATATTAAAAAATAATTACAGTTTAATTAAGAATTTCATTAGAAAGCAGCAAACGCCTTTGTATTAGTTTGTTATTTAATAAAGCGTAAAATTAGTTTAATGTTTTTTATTACATAAAAGAAAAGTTTAATTATACATAAAAATGAAATCAAAAAGAATCTATTTATTGAATTTAGGTGTTAAAATTATGTGACATATAGTTATTAAATTGGAAGGACATTTTATTTAATTATAGATTTCATAAAGCAGCGAAACATAAATATAAGAAAAATATACTAATTTAAATATATGCATGTATTGCATATGAATGAGTATTTAAATGGGTTTAAGGGTGTCCCTTTTGAAAGAGATATTTTGTGTAGAATGTTGAGAGAAATATTAAAGGAAAAGTTTTTATTTAAAACGAAGATTTCCTTATATGAGTTCTTTGTTAGTTTTTTTTAGCTCACCCTATGAAAACTGACCATTTATATTATTAACATTTGTTTTAATAAAAACCAACTGAAAAAAGGTGTAACAAAAATGTTTTTTTACTCACACACACATATAAAACTTATCAAATTATGGGAGTTTTAAGCAGGTGTGTTAATTTTTTAAACACATGTGATTTTTGTAGATAAACCCAGCAGTTCTGGAGAAAGTTCCAGGAAAAACTCTATTGACACCTTCGGGATAGACTGATAACTCTCTTACATTATTGTCAATGTCTAATCTTCACAATTGACAATTAAAGTTACCATGTATAAAGAAAGTTAAAAGTGACTTTTCAACAGATTACTAAAAGACTAAAAGGTGACTATTAACTACCCTCTAAATTACTTGGGGATCATAAAGTGGTTCTTCTTTGTATGACAATGAGCGTATATTTGTTAAACTATGTAAACTCTATAACTACGTAGCAAACATATAGTTATATGTAGCGGTACTCCTTCTTTAATCCTTTTGGGATCTAAACACAAATACATATGTATGTATAAATGCTGTTCTCATTTTTTGTTTCGTTTTGTTGTTATTTTTTTATGTCTTGTTTTGTTAAGGTAATAAAATCTATAAAATTTAATTATATATTTACATGATTTTAAGCAATTTACATAAATTTCTGCATACATTATTACACTCATTAATTAATAAAGTTAAAGAAAACAAAAATAATAACAACAAACAGAAAACATTTCTATATTAAATCTATAAACATAAGTTTTATTTTCATAAAATTCCAACATTTCATTATTTAACCTTTACCTTTAATTTCTCCTAAATTCCAGCGTATTTCAGAGCGTGCATTGGATGGTTTGAATAATTTAAAAACTTTAAATTTACGCAATAATCTATTGAAAAAAATCGATAATGGTTTGCTGCGCGGAACACCGGCCCTACTCTCACTCAATGTGCAAATGAATAAATTAGAAACATTGACATTTTATACCTTTCAGCCAATTATGGATAATTTGGTCAATAGTAGTAGTGAACTATTGGTAAATGGTAAGTTTATAAAAAAAAATTTATTAACCTTATTTGCATAATTTACTTTTTTCCTAGATATAAAGCTCTTTACTTAACTCTCATTAGTTAGATTTTTATAAACTTAAAGCAAAATTTAAGAACTTTAAACAACTTTTAGTGTATTTGTCCTTGTACATAATAAATAACACAATGTGTCAATAGCTATTTAAATATTCTGTTATAATTAGTAAAATTGTGAAAAAAAAAAAGAACGGAAAAAATAGGTTATCATTGAATAAAATGTCAATATACTTATTTTGAAATAAATACAATTTATACGATTTATCATGCAAGAAGGACATGGCATGTGCAAAATTAAAAATATTCAAAGTATTTAGTTTTAAATAAACTGTGATTGAAAGAGAACTGTGGGAAAATTTAGCAAAACAAAAAATCTATAAAAATAAAATTTCTCAAAAATTTCATAAAAAGAAACTTTTTTAAAAAATTTCTATAAAAAGAAAATTTTTAGAAAATTTTCTACAAAACGAAAAAGGCATATTTAAATAAAGAAATATAATTCTTATGAAAGAAGTCTATATAGAGAAATTTTAAATTTTTTTTCTTATAAAATTTTTCAAAAAATTTCTATAAAAAAAGAATTTTCTCGAAAATTTTCTATAAAAATAGAATTTTTTTTGGAAATTTTTCTATAAAAAGAGTATTTTCATGAAAATTTTCTATAAAAAGAGAATTTTATTAAAAATTTTCTATAAAAAGAGAATTTTATTGAAAATTTTCTATAAAAAGAGAATTTTCTTGAAAATTTTCTATAAAAAGAGAATTTTCTGGAAAATTTTCTATGAAAAAAGAATTTTCTCGAAAAGAAAATTTTCAATAAAAAGAGAATTTTCTCGAAAAGAAAATTTTCTATAAAAAGAGAATTTTTTTTGAAATGAACATTTTCTATAAAAAGAGTATTTTTTGGAAATTTTTCTATAAAAAGAGAATTTCCCTGAAAATTTTCTATAAAAAGAAAAATTAAAAAATTTCTACAAAAAGAAAATTTTCTCGAAAAATTTCTAAGAAAAAGAGAATTTTCCCAAAAAATTTCTAAAAATTTTCTCAAAAAAATCCTAAAAAAAAGAGAATTTTCTCAAAAAATTTCTAAAAAAAGAGAATTTTCTCAAAAAATTTCTAAAAAAAAAGAATTTTCTCAAAAAATTTCTAAAAAAAAAAAAAATGTTCTCAAAAAATTTCTAAAAAAGAGAATTTTCTTGAAAATTTTCTATGAAAAGAGAATTTTCACGAAAATTTTCTACAAAAACTGAATTTTATCTATAATTTTCTATAAAAAGATAATTTTCTCCAAAAGTTTTCTATAAAAAGATAATTTTCTGAAAAATTTACTATAAAAAGATAATTTTCGCGAAAATTTTCTATAAAAAGAGAATTTTCTCGAAAAATTTTTCTGTGAAAAGAGAATTTTCTCGAAAATTTTCTATAAAAAAGAATTTTCTGGAAAAGTTTCAATAATTAAAGAATTTTCTCGAAAATTTTCAATAAAAAAGAATTTTCTCGAAAATTTTCTATAAAGAAAAGAATTTTCTCGAGAGTTTTCTATAGAAAGAGAATTTTCTCGAAAAATTTTTTCAAAAATATAAATTTTCGAAAAATTTTCTATGATAGAATATTTTAAATCGGAGAATTTGTAAATAATTTATGAATGTAAAGAAAATTTATTCTTATATTTTCTCATTATTATCCCACTGTCCATTTTGGTACTTGGTATAAAAGTTGTAAATATTTTTTTTTACTTTTATCTCTAGCAACTGGTGTTGTCTATATAATAGTGACTTGCATTCTTAATGAACATTTGCAAACATGTCTCTTTTTCTCTCTCTCTGTCTCACCATCTAGATGTTGTTGTTTTGGTTTATTATCCCGTCCAGCTAAACTAAATATTAAAATCTTTTCATGCTGTTACACACATTCACATAAAGCCATGTAAACATCCAACTGTTTTAGCTTTCACCGGAAGTGAAGAAAATTTTTTTGTAGTTGTTATTTTTGTTGGTACTCTGTTTATAATTTAACATGTACAACAAGTAAAATGTTTTGTCATTAAAGATAATTTAGATAGTCATAGTTCAAATGTACATTTCCGGTATTTTCTTTACACTCTTTTTTTTTTTCATTCTGTGCAAAGTTATGGAAATTAGCACTTGTTTAAGCAAATATAACTAAATGTACTAAATATATAATGCTTAATATACTTAAATGGTGTTGTTATACATGAATTTGTTAAGAAATTACTCATTAGAAAATATTTATGGTTGTGTTGAAGTGATTTATATAAATATTTTTACATAATTGTTATTGCAACTAAAACAAAACAGACTTAATTATTGAATAACACCAAGGAATTTTCATAAAAAATATTGTATTAAATTTTAATTATTCTTCATAAAAAATCTATATATTTATAAAAAAAAAATAAAATCCTATATTAATGGTGTCATGTTTATTAAAATAATTACAGGCCATTATAATTGTTGACTGTCATTGTATAACTTACAATAGTTAGTGTGAACGTCCAGAAACACAAAAAAAAAAAATAATTTATTACAAGTTTTTTTCTTTAATTGTTTTACTTACTTATTTATAATGAAAATTATAGAAAAAACTTAGTTGGAATTAGAGGGAGCAGCAAAGGAAGCAAAAACAAAAAAGAAAAAACTAAATATGTTTTGGATATATAGCGGATGTATAACATAAACGGTGAGGTAAATGGTCATTAAAATGAAACACATTAAAAATAGATAATCACCTGTGTAATTAGAGTCCCCAAAGTATAGAGAGTTATTATCTAAAGTACATGTGCTGCAATATGGGTTCACTGGGTGTAATAAAATATAAATAACAGGAACTAGAAAAAAATAAGAGAAAGAAAAAAATTTAAAAGAATTTAACAAGAATAGTTATATAAATTTGTAAAGATTAGAAGAAGTTTACTTAATTATTAAAATTATTTTATAAAATATGTATGTACATATTTTTTAAAATTTTCTATAAAAGGAGGCAAGTGGCAATTATGTATTAAAAGAATTTTTTTCAAAAATTATATATAAAAAGAGATATTGTGACGAAAGTTCATTTTAAATAGAGAATTTTTTCGAAAATGTTCTATAAAAAAAGAATTGTCTCAAAAATTTTCTATAAAAAAGAGAATTTTCTTGAAAATTTTCTATAACAAGCGAATTTCTCGAACATTTTTTAAGAAATGAAAAGAAATAAATAAAATTAGAATTTTCTCGAAAATTTTCTATAAAAATTTAAATTTTCTCAAAACTTGTCTCTAAAAAGAGAATTTTCTCGAAAGTTTTCTATAAAAATAAATTCTTGAAAATATTTTTTAAGAATAGCATTTGCTGGAAAATTTTCTATAAAAAACAGAATTTTCTATAAAAAAGAGAATTTTCTCGAAAATTTTATAAAAAAAGATAATTTTCCCGAAAATTTTATAAAAAAAGATAATTTTCTCGAAAATTTTCTATAAAAAAGAGAATTTTCTCGAAAATTTTCTATAAAAAAGAGAATTTTCTCGAAATTTTTTTATAAATAAGAGAATTTTCACGGAAATTTTCTATAAAAAAGAGAATTTTCACGGAAATTTTCTATAAAAAAGAGAAGTTTCACGAAAATTTTCTATAAAAAAGAGATTTTTTACAAAAATTTTCTATAAAAAGAGAATTTTCACAAAAATTTTCTATAAAAAAAGAACTTTCACAAAAATTTTCTATAAAGAGAGAATTTTCACAAAAATTTTCTATAAAAAGAGAATTTTCCTGAAAATTTTCTATAAAAAAGAGAATTTTCCTGAAAATTTTCTATAAAAAAGAGAATTTTCCCGAAAATTTTCAATAAAAAGAGAATTTTCTCGAAAATTTTATATAAAAAGAGAATTTTCTCCAAAAATTTTCTATAAAAAAGAGAATTTTCTCGAAAACTTTCTAAGAAAAAGAGAATTTTCACCAAGATTTTCTAAAAAAACATAATTTTTTCGAAAATTTCCAATTAAAACAGAATTTTTTCGAAAATTTCCTATAAAAACAGAATTTTTTCGAAAATTTCCTATAAAAACAGAATTTTCTCGAAAATTTTCTATAAAAAACAGAATTTTTTCGAAATTTTTCTATAAAAAAGAGAATTTTCTCGAAAATTTTCTATAAAAAAGAGAATTTTCTCGAAAATTTTCTATAAAAAAGAGAATTTTCTCGAAAATTTTTTATAAAAACATAATTTTTTCGAAAATTTCCTATAAAAACAGATTTTTTTGAAATTTTTTTTTATTAAAATAGCATTTTCTCGAAATTGTTTAAATATTTCCTATAATAAGATAATTTTCTGGAAAATTTTCTATAAAAAGTGAATTTTCTCTAAAAAAAATTTCGTCGAAAGTTTTCTCTATGAATATATTTTTCTCGAAATTTTTTCCTAAAAAGAAAATTTTTCTCAATAATTTTCAAAAAAGAGAGAATTTTCTTGAAAACTAACTATTAAAAAAATGTTCGCAAAATGACTAAAAAATAAAATACATATTTTTTATTAAGGCCACGGTGCGTATACTTATTATCGAACTATTGATAATAATCATACGGTACTGTGTATATAAATTATTTTTTTTAAACATTAAGAAAATCAAGTAAATTAATATAATTACAAATTGTTTAAATTGACTTCACGTAAAATTTCCTATTTTAATAGGATTTAGTACTGAACACAAAACTGTACTTAAACTTCATTTTTAATATTACTAAAAATATCAAATATCTTTTATTATAACAACACTTAAACACATACATACATATATTCTAAAATTTTAATTAAAAATCAAATTACAAGATATAAAATTTCAAAAACATACCAAAAAACACTGTGACACATACAGCAATAGACCATGTCTTCTACTAAAATTTTTAATATAAAAAAACTAAAATAAAAAAGGATTTTACTATTCCCGCAGCAATTTACGATAAAAGAACCAACCAAACACATACATACAACTACTCAAAGCAAACAAGAAAGAAAGAAGATAAACGAACAAAAATAAAAGAAGTAATTGACGTTTACATAGACAATAATCATAAACTGACATAATTGTTACATTCACTATTTTACCCAGGAGCTTTGCGGAACATAAAATGATTGATGATGATATGAGACATTGTATCCCTTTTTTGTCATAACCTCACCAGTACCATCATCAATACACATATGATGGTAGTAGAAGACAGAGGCGAGTAACCCCTAGCATGTTCTTGTGTTTTTATTCGGTATTCATCTTCATCTTCCGTTACTGGCTTTATTGGTCACATAAAGACTACAAAACTATTTTATTGATAAATTGAAATGAATTGTTGTGACCAAACATTCATACATATTTATATAAAATATGTGTACACATGAGTGCAAGTATTTCTGTAGGAGTATGTGTCAAAAGTGTTTTTGTTATGTGTCCATGTGTATAGTAGTGTTTGCACTTGTAGACTACAATGAAAAGAGATGAAAATGAAAATATCCACAAAAAAAAAAAAAAATAATGGAAGAATGGACCAACAACAATTTTTGTGACATTTAAACACTATATAGTGTTAGCATGAGTATAAGTACCGAGATGGTTAACATTGAATGTCTGCAGCCAATGGCTCTTAGCAACAAGTACCAATAAAAAAAAAATAAATTACTAACACTCACTCCATTCTCATACAGATAAATATATAAAAATACATATATAAAATAAAAATATGTTGTATGCCAACAAAGTTGTTGTTTTTGCTTTGACAAAACAAAATATTTCTGTCAAAAAAAATTTTTTCGGAATAAATTTGATGAAGTGTTATAGAAAAATATAATTTTTAAAACATTTTCAATAAATAGAGAATTTATCTAAGATTTTCTTTACAGAATTTAGCCAATAAGACAATTTTCATAAAATGGAAAAGAATTGAATTAAAAAAAAAAATCGAAATTTTTTTACAAAAAGAGAACTTTTTCGAAGTATTCCTGAAATTTTCTTTCCTAAAATTGTCTATAAAAATAGAGATTTTGAGAAAAATTTCTAAAATTTTCTCAGATTTTAGCTCATATCTCCATAAATTATGAACTGATTTTGATGTTTTTAAAAAGGAAACTTGAAGACTGAGATACCAGATAGACAGAAGGACAGACAGACAGACAGACAGACAGACAGACAGACAGACAGACAGACAGGCAGGCAGACAGACGGACATGGCTTAATCGACTCCGCTTTCTATATGAATCGATAAATTATGTTGTAGAAATTACAAACGGAATGGCAAACTTATATATACACTTCTCACGAAGGTGCAGGGTATAAAAAGAGAAATTTTCCAAGAAAGTAAAATCTTTGTAAAAATTTTCTTAAAAAAAGGAAATTCTTCAAAACTATATATAAAAGAGGAATTTTCTATAAAAAGAAAAAAATTTCAAAAACTTATTATAAAAAGTTCTTTAAAAATTTTTATTTTTTTTTTTTTTCTAAAAAAAACAATTTTTGATCATTTTTCTATAAAAAAAGAAGACATTTTCGACAATTTTGTCTTAAAAAGAAACATTTTGCAAAAAAATCTTCCATAAATTTTTGGAAAATTTTCTATAAAAAAGTATCTTTTTCTAAAAAATTCCTAATTCTATTCTATGGCCATATGATCACTTCCGTTAGAATTATTTTTTTTGCTTTTTGAAATGACAAAAAAATTCTATATCAAATTTAAAAAAAATAAAATTTATAACTTTCATTATATTCTTTTAAATAAAAACTACCTAAACTGAAAAAAGAAAAATGTACAGATAACTGACATTAAGTTTTGTCTGTTGACATATTCAACATTTTATTCATTTGCACTATAAGTGTTTCATATGTGAAAAATGTACTTATATTAAAAAAATCTGTATAATATATATATCCATACATACATAATATGATATAAGTACAAATATATATATATGTATTTACTAATATAAAATATATTAAGGATTTCCATTAGTATCGTTCATAGCAAAATCTAAACTAAATACTTATTACCACCAGTAGCATTAACAATTGTACAAATACTTATATTAACTATATGTACATTGCTTTATAACAGCATTTCATACATAATGTTGTTTGTATGTTAAAAAAAAGTATATAATTGAAATTATATCAAACTGTCTAGTGTTTCTGACAGTATGATTTTAGATATTGCAAAATATTAAGAAAAATGAGAAATTAAAATGATTATACTAGTGAGAGAAAACAAAAAAAAAAAAAAAGGTTTTGAACTTGAATTAATATGAGTATGAATGCAAAGAAATTATTTTAAACTATTTAAACTTTTGTACAGCAAATTAAAATATGCTTGAACTAAGTCAATCAAGTTTAAATGTTAAATGTAAGTGTCATTAACATTTAGGAATGATATAAATTACAATGAAGTAAGAAACTAAAATACTAATAATTTTAGTTCGGTCATGCTATAGTATTCACAGTCTATAGGTTATAGTCTTCAAAGACTATAGTCTGTGATGAGTATAAATTATAGTCAATGATAAATAGTGTCTGAGAAGATCTGTTAGACTAAATTCTATAGCTATATATTAGTAGTCATAGACTATAGACTCATATAAATTCATAAGACCTTTTATATATTCATCACAGACTATAGTTTATATAATATACAGTCACAAACTATAGTCTTCACTTCTCAAACTATACACTATAGTCAGCACAGATGATAAATTTTAGTTTGCATGTACTATAGACTAGCACATACTGTAGCAGAGACTAGAGACTATAGTAACCATATACTGTAGACTACAGATATCAAAGACAGTATATTACAATCATCAGATGTAACTCTCATCACAGATTAATGTCATACAGTAATTACAGACTATAGACTATATGTAGTCATCACAGATTATAGTGTATAGTCTATATGTCATCACAGACTATAGACTACATCACAGACTTGGTCAAAACGGAGTCTCTTCGATTCTACTTGACAGTTCGCGTGTAGTGAACTACCACGTAAACCAACATCACAGACTACAGAATATAGTCATCACATACTACAGACTATAGTCATCACAGACTATAGTATATAGTCATAGAATATAGTCACCACAGATTATAAACTATTGTCATTACAGAATATAGTCATCGCAGACTATAAGACTATAAGCTATAGTCATCGCCGATTATAGAATATAGTCATCACAGACTACAGACTATAGTCATCACAGATTATAAACTATAGTCATCACAGATTATAGAATATAGTATATATGCCATCACATACTATAGACTATAGTCATCACAGAATATAGTATATAGTCATCATATACTATATACTTTAGTCATCACAGACTATAGAATATAGTCATCACAGATTATAAACTATAGTCATCACAGACTATAGAATATAATCATCACAGATTATAAGCTATAATCATCGCAGACTATAAACTATAGTAATCAAAGACTATAGAATATAGTCATCATAGACTACAGACTATAGTCATCACAGATTATAAACTATAGTCTATATGCCATCCCAGACTATAGACTACAGTCATCACAGATTACGGACTATAGTCAACACAGACTATAGACTACAGTCATCACAGACTGCAGAATATAATCATCACATACTATAGACTATAGTCATCACAGAATATAGTTTATAGTCATCATAGACTATATACTTTAGTCATCACATACTATAGACTATAGTCTTCACAGATATAGTCATGGGATATAGTCATCCCAGACTATAAACTATAGTCCTCACAGACTACGGACTATAGCCATCACAGACTATAAACTATAGTCATCACAGACTATAAACTATAGTCATCATAGATTATAGAATATAGTCATCGTAGACTATCGACTATAGTCATCACAGACTATCGACTACAGTCATCACAGACTATAAACTGTATTCATCATTAACTATAGTCAGACTATTGACTATAGTTGTCACACACTATAGACTATAGTCATCACAGATTGCTGACTACAGACTACAGTCATCACAAGCGACAGAAAGACTACGGACTGTAGTCTTCATAGTCTATATACTACATATAATGATTACAGACCATAAAAGGTGTGTCCACAGACTATGGACTATAGTCTTCACAGAATGCAGTCTTCATGGACTATAGTGTTTCCAGACTATAATTATCGCAGACTTTTATTTTAACAGACTGTGTTCCAATTAAACACTTCTAGTTAGAAGCAACATTCAATTATTTTAAACTATGTAGGTTTGATTAAAAAAAATCTCAATTTCCCCAAAATTTCGCTAAACAAAAAATTTATTTAAAAATATAAAAAAAATAAAAATAATTCCCATATGTAAGCGTTTCAAATGAAATATAATATTGTCTTTTAGTATTTTTTAAATAAATAAATCAATTTTTATTTATAACTAAAATACATACACACGAATATATTCATTTAAATGGAAATTCAATTTTGTCAAATAAAAAAAAGAAGAGAACGGAGAAAAACTGTTTCATATTAAATCAATAAAGTCATTTATGACAACCAAATAGTAGAACATAAATATTTGTTTAGAGACGTTTATTCTTTTTGCAAATATTGTTTTGTGCTCTCAGTGCGATAATAAAAATATAATTGCTGAATATATAGAACAATTGATGATAGATAGACGAGTGAACACACACGACTGGACACACACACATATGGACATACGCAACAATATCACTTTTTAGGTTTTTGAGGGCATGTCAAGCAACACTTGGTTTAGAGGTATGTGACTAAACAACTCTATGATGGGTAACCTCCGTTATACATACATATGTATATAATAATAAGAGATATAAAGCCAAAGGCGCGATTTCTATGCAAACTATGTATACATATGAAAACGTGTCCTAAAAACAGCAAATGAAATAACCAAAAAAATAACAGATATTTCAACATAGTTTTACACACACACACACATTTTTACAAACATAGGAATGAATAAATGTATAAATGTATGAACACTAACGTTTAGTGGTCTGCAATTGGTTTAACATAAGAAAAAAAAGAGACATTAAAAAATACAAATGGAAATAAATCGAACAAACTATTAACGACCGCACTAAAGGTATTGTTAAAATAAAAAACTTTAAAAAAGCTGTTATGAACAATACCCCCCCCCCCCCACAAAAAAAAAAAAAAAACGTTAGACAGTCAAATTTTTTCCTAGTTTTATGTAGTTGTTTTCATTACCTGTATACTTTCATACATGAAAGTACAGAGTGGTAAAAATCGAATGATAGTCATGTACGTTTAACTGCAACTCAGTCGTCATTTGTTAAAAAAATTGTTTATTCAACCTGAGTTTTGAGTCTTGTTTTTGTTGTTTTGTCTATACCAAAAAAAAGGATACAAAAAAATGTGGAAAAAATAATACAAACTAACGTAAAATTCTAAACTGACGTAGAGTATTATAAAAATAACCACAGGACATGTGTCCAGTGATATGTATGATGGCAAATGGTATCTAAACAAAAATATTGTTTAAACTACATATGTATGTAGTATGTAGTAGTGGCAGTGTAGAGGTAAAATACTTATAGTAAGTCTTAGGCGACTGCAGGACCAACTAAGGACTAGTGGAAATAGAAAATTTATATTGTAGATCTATTGTTGTTAGTTGTATCTAATCATAAAAATCCTTTTGCTTTCTAATGTCAAAGCCTCCACCACCTGTTTCAATATCTATCTAAATGCTTGCACATTAAGTGTTTTTGAGCCAGAGATTCAGGCAGATTCGTCACGGCTTATATACATATGTATTCAAAATAATGCAAATTATTCATAAACAAACAACAAACTGTAGCGTACCACCAGCAGACAACAATAAAAACAATGGGGAGCAAATAGTAACATGTTGTTTTCTTTTCTTTCCATTTGCTTGATTTTTTCTATTTCGAGGTTATTTAAATGCTGAAGAACTTAGTAGAGGCAAAGGTAAGAATGCTTATTTTTGCAAAAATAACTTCATAGCTAGTAGGAGGGCACAAGAAACAGGACAACAGACCATTAAATCGGAATTCATACACGACGTTTTTAAAATATTTAATATATATAAAAATATTTGTATTGGAATGTCGACTAATGTTCAATTTATAACAAGTTTTCGAAAAAAAAAAAATTATCTTGTAGACAATTTTCATTAAATTCTCAATTTATATACAAATTTTCCATTAATTCTATATTTATAGAGAATTTTCAATAAATTGTATTCCAGAAGATTTATGAAAATCTTGCCTTCAGATTGAAGACAATCACCATTCGTACAAAACGCTTCGGAAATGTTTTTCTCCTTGTAAAGGAATGTCTATAAATCTACGATTTATTGAAAGATTTTATAAAATTTTTAACTTATAGAAAATTTTCCATTAATTCTATATTTATAAAGAATTTTCGATAAATTCTATTTTACAAATTTTGAAAAATTTTCTCTTTCTATGAATGATTTACTATTTTTATACCCTTCACTTTCGTGTATATGTTTTTCCTTTGTGTATGAATGTCGAAGTGCTTTACGTGAACATCTGCCATATTGGCCTATTTCACGGTGGTCTTTTTCAACCACTGGGTGAGCTTTTGTGACGACATACCACCGCCTCATCGTAATCTCTTAACTTCCGAGATGGTAAAACATCATTTCTATCGAGTCGGCAATAGCACCTAGAGAAGTACGAATCCATCAAATAAGCCGAGCCTTTGTTCGCACAGTAACACACTGTGGTAATTCTGGTATGAACAGAGTTTAGTCTGAACATACCTGTACAAGGAAGGTAAATTCAATGGTATCACTTATATCTAACTTTCATCCATCATCATTCAACACAGCACACTTCTCATTCATCCGACACACTCATAAGAGAACAACATGCGACGCACTTATTCTAGGTATATGGGTGGGACCCGTATACCCCTACACAGTCTCTCTTCTGTGGGGTACCTGTTATCACTCGGCAACAGCACCGTACATATCCCGAAATATAGACTTTAGTGTACATCAGTCCTTTAACCGCAACTCACTCTTCCCGCGAATTTGGGTTTAAACCACAGCCACTACGTAGATCCCGAAGGAACCTCAACCAATTGACCAGGCAGGACACTGTCCGCCAGGAGACTGGTCACCCGTAGTACCAGATTATGTGGTGCTCTGGTTAGACCCCATGTCAAATAATACCAAGGTCTAGCCGAGCAGTGAAGTGACATCACCAGTTTATAGTCCCGGCAGACTAGAGGTACTGGTAGCACCTCTTTCACCCGGGATTGCAATACACCAAGATGTGGGTCGTATATCAAGGCAAGGGGGCGAGAGAAGGGTATATATAAGTTTGTCATTCCGTTTATAATTTCTACAGTATAATTTTCCGACCATATAAAGTATATACATATATTCTGGATCCTTATAGACAGCGAAGTCGATTAAGCCATGTCTGTCTGTCTGTCGGTCTGTTTGTCGGTCGGTCGGTCGGTCTGTCTGTCCATCTGTCTGTTGAAATCAGTTTTCTGAGGACCCCAGATCTTCGAGATCCACATCTTCAATAATTCTGTCAGACATGCTTTCGAGAAGTTTCCTGTTTAAAATTAGCAAAATCCGTCCTATTTAAGTATATACAATTTTCTATAATTTTTCTATAGAGCATATTCTAAAATTTCTCTTTTTATAGCACAATTTCTAAATTTTCTTTTTATAGAAAATTTCGAAAAATGTCTTCTTTTTATAGAAATGTTTCGAAAAATGTCTTCTTTTTATAGAAATGTTTCGAAAAAAAAAACGTTTCCTTCCAAATGAGCGCATCCTTATGTTCTGGTGCTGTATGTTTGTGTACTTTATTCACATACATATATACATATGAATTGTGGGAATGTTACCACATGTGTCACAAATTGCAATCAAGTAAACTAAATGTAGAAACATACACATGTATATGTGTATGTACAATATACATTTGTATGTATTGTTAAAAGGTATGAAATACTAAACATTGTCCACATTATTTTAGTTTAATTGTTGAAAACGCGGCCATACGAGTTTGAGAGGTTTGTTCAACAATTCTCTGTCTAGCTGTGTGAACACATATTAGGTTACTGTTGAGAATGAGAAGAGGTTTCAGAATGAAAGCAGTGATCGGCATAAAGAGACATAGCTCAGAAGGAAAAAAAATTTAAATATTTTGTTATTCAAATATTTGTAACGAATTTCGTTACTTGCATAACGTTTGTAGTTTTTTTTATATAAATGTTAATGATTTCTCTAGGTCACTGCTGGGTCTTGCAATCCGACCACTGATGTATATGCAATGTTTTTATTTATACATTTTATAACTGATGTCTTACTGACATGTTTATTATAAATAAATGTTATTTTTAGAAGCAAAAAATAAAAATAAAAAACAATAAATTAAAATAAAATTATCTATAATTTTGTAACCACATTAATAATGTGTGGCTAAAAATACTTAACATCCTTATGTTTTTTTGTGGTTTTGTCAAGGTAAAAATTTATGATTACATTCAGAAGGAAACTGTACTAAACTAAACTAATAAACTTCTAAAATACATGTTGATCAAAACCACAATGTTTATTTTTGCTATTCTAACATTAAAATAATAAACATAATTTTGCACACATATGACAAGGTATGTTCTCAACTATTAACCAAAAAAAAAAAATTAAATATTATAAATTGACAGTTTAACAAAACATTAAATTGTTGTTTGTAAAATTGTAATTAATTAGAATTTTTTTTACAATTTCAAATATTGAAACATGTAGAAAATAACTACAACTAACATAAACAATTAAGTGTCATATGACAAGTACATGCATATGTTGTATGTTGTGTCATTTTACATAGAAATAATGTCATAAAATTATAATGAATTAAACAAATGGTTGAGTGAATGAATGACTGAATGATGTGATGTGAAGTGCAATGAAATGTTATAAAATGGAACCAAACCAAATAGAATAGAATGTGTATGAAATTTTGAAGTGTGAACATTTTATTATCAAAACATCAATTGATGATGTACAGGCATAAATACATTTCAAATCATCAAAAGGAATGAAGTAGGAACCCTGTAATTCGGGGTCTCAGTAGGAAGTCACATATAAAACGACACTTTGATTATAAGGGGTAATTTACTACTTCAGTTGGTTAACAAACAGATACCTAAAAAGGGTTAAAGCGTCTCTGTCACCTCCTAAAACCGCTGGGTAAGAACCCGCATTATAGGGCTGTACTTAACTGCAAATCAGACATTAATGCCAACAAGTTAAAGTACACTAGCTCTTAATTCTATTAATAAGAAAAACTTAAAATTTTCTTCAAGCACTAAAGACATTTAGCATGAGTTTTTAATTCGATTTATTTTACTTTTCAATTTTCTGCAGAAATTTTATAATTATTAAAATAGTTTTATAATCCAATAGTTATAAAGTTATTTTGTGGTTATATTAGTTCTATAGAATACACATCTGTTCTATGTATTTCTTAAGACCTAAATGTGCTGATTGTTTTATCTAGAATTTATTTTAGTAATTTAAAATCTAATTGACATTCATCAAACACAATTTTTGTAAATGTTATGGTTATGCCACATTTTCATATTGTAGTGTAATTATAAATAATTTTCCATTGATTAAGAATTTCAATTATTCAATTTATATTCCTACTACTGACTACTCATTTATTAATGTTATAATTATATAATTATTCGATAATAGCTGAGTAAATTGGTTAAATTGTAGTAAAATTAAAATTCATTAATGAAATAGCTGAAAGGAAAAATATTTTTATCTGGTTTAATTAATGTTGAAAGGCATTCTAATTGTAGGAATTATTTAGTGATATCATTTTAAAAATATTAATTAATTCAGTTTCTAGTTCTAGTTCAGTTCTAGTTCAGTTCTAGTTCAGTTCTAGTTCAGTTCTAGTTCAGTTCTAGTTCAGTTCTAGTTTCAGTTCTAGTTCAGTTCTAGTTCAGTTCTAGTTCAGTTCTAGTTCAGTTCTAGTTCAGTTTCTAGTTCAGTTCTAGTTCAGTTCTAGTTCAGTTCTAGTTCAGTTCTAGTTCAGTTTCTAGTTCAGTTCTAGTTCAGTTCTAGTTCAGTTCTAGTTCAGTTCTAGTTCAGTTCTAGTTCAGTTCTAGTTCAGTTCTAGTTCAGTTCTAGTTCAGTTCTAGTTCAGTTCTAGTTCAGTTCTAGTTCAGTTCTAGTTCAGTTCTAGTTCAGTTCTAGTTCAGTTCTAGTTCAGTTCTAGTTCAGTTCTAGTTCAGTTCTAGTTCAGTTCTAGTTCAGTTCTAGTTCAGTTCTAGTTCAGTTCTAGTTCAGTTCTAGTTCAGTTCTAGTTCAGTTCTAGTTCAGTTCTAGTTCAGTTCTAGTTCAGTTCTAGTTCAGTTCTAGTTCAGTTCTAGTTCAGTTCTAGTTCAGTTCTAGTTCAGTTCTAGTTCAGTTCTAGTTCAGTTCTAGTTCAGTTCTAGTTCAGTTCTAGTTCAGTTCTAGTTCAGTTCTAGTTCAGTTCTAGTTCAGTTCTAGTTCAGTTCTAGTTCAGTTTAGTTCAGTTCTAGTTCAGTTCTAGTTCAGTTCTAGTTCAGTTCTAGTTCAGTTCTAGTTCAGTTCTAGTTCAGTTCTAGTTCAGTTCTAGTAGTTCAGTTTCTAGTTCAGTTCTAGTTCAGTTCTAGTTCAGTTATTGAGATATCCTCGTTTCTATAAAAATCCATTTCTTTCAGAAAAAAGTTAACCGCTAATGTTGTGTTCATTAAAACTTTTTACGTCCTACCACAATACCGCACAAGTTGTGTTACGCCAAACTTTTAAAGGAGTGTATAATGTGTGGAAAACTTTTTTTTTTTAATTTCATATTAAATCCAAAATGTATACATTATTGTATTTTAATAAATTATTTATTAACCCACGTATAGATGAGTAATTCTAAAATTTTGGTGTTGTTGTTACTTTTTGTATTTCTAAAACCATTAACAAAAATTGTTTGTTAGCAGGAAACAGCAACAACATCCCCAACAGATGGCCTAGTTTATTTTTAATTTTCGTTATAAATTTGTTTTACTATATAATATGTATGTGTAGTGGTTTTCTACACTCACAGACACAGTTATATAATTTTAGCCAAAAGTGTATAAAATACGATATAGTGCTTGAGTATTTTATATCTGTATGAATGTTAGGGTTTTTATCGGTGTATAGTGAAATAGGAGGAGAGATAGAGGACCGTTTGTTTGCTGTGTTGGTGTATTAAATGTGTATGTCCTTTTGAACAAAATAATTTATATACCTAAACAATGTATTTTCATTTTTGTTAAATATTTTGTTGTTGCTGTTTTTTGTAGTTGTTGTTGATAGTTAGTTTGTTTAAAATAAACTCTAGAGAGTATGTGGCATATAATGTGTGTGTTGGGAGAGTGTGCGGCTACTACTAGCTATGAGATATAAAACATGGTGGTCCTTTAGAGAATTCTATCATTTCAGCCGTTGTTTTGTTTTCTATTCCCCCAAACACATACAAACCTATCTACACTTTTACACGCACAAGGATATATTTTTTATTTCGGTGAGTGTGTTTAAGTGTGTTGTTTTATTATTCCTCTAGAGTGTTATATATGCAAATTAAGTCACTAGTTTGTTTTTATATATATTATGTTATTTTTTGGCATATATTTATTAAGCATACATTGTTGTTTTTCGTTAACAGTTTTTTTGTCACTTTTTGTTGCTAGTGTCCTTTATTCTTTTTTTTTTTTGTTGCCAGTTACTAACTGTTTACTTTTAGTTATGACTGTATAGTGACTATTTATGCTCATATTTTTGTAATGAGTTTGGGTTTCTTTTATTATTATTTTTTCTATGCAAATAAAGGTTCCTTTTAGTATAACACTTGTTGGTTTTATACAAGAATCCATTGTTGTGTTTTAGCTTGGGAAGTGAAAATAGATACAGTTTATATAACATACGGTTTGTAACATATTTTAAGTGGCTTTCGAGGTTACATTGAGTACTAAAGGATTGTTTATTATGCTTAATGTATGTTTTTTTATTATGCGTGGTGTGAAAAGGATTAATAGAAATATTATCTGATTTGAATAAAATTGAAAAAAGCGTGAAATATTGCTTACAAAGCTTCAAACAGGGAAAGCAAAAAGTGCTTAATTGTGGCTTGTGGGATAAAATGCAAATTTATTATATGAAGCTATTTAAAAAGACAAAGTAAAAGGGTTTATAGATTAATGATAAACTGTATTTTAAATTTTTTTTCTGAAATAATGTAATTTAAAAAAAAAACAATAAACTGAACTAGAACTGAACTAGAACTGAACTAGAACTGAACTAGAACTGAACTAGAACTGAACTAGAACTGAACTAGAACTGAACTAGAACTGAACTAGAACTGAACTAGAACTGAACTAGAACTGAACTAGAACTGAACTAGAACTGAACTAGAACAGAACTAGAACTGAACTAGAACTGAACTTGAACGAACTAGAACTGAACTAGAACTGAACTAGAACTGAACTAGAACTGAACTAGAACTGAACTAGAACTAGAACTGAACTAGAACTGAACTAGAACTGAACTAGAACTGAACTAGAACTGAACTAGAACTGAACTAGAACTGAACTAGAACTGAACTAGAACTGAACTAGAACTGAACTAGAACTGAACTAGAACTGAACTAGAACTGAACTAGAACTGAACTAGAACTGAACTAGAACTGAACTAGAACTGAACTAGAACTGAACTAGAACTGAACTAGAACTGAACTAGAACTGAACTAGAACTGAACTAGAACTGAACTAGAACTGAACTAGAACTGAACTAGAACTGAACTAGAACTGAACTAGAACTGAACTAGAACTGAACTAGACTGAACTAGAACTGAACTAGAACTGAACTAGAACTGAACTAGAACTGAACTAGAACTGAACTAGAACTGAACCAGAACTGAACTAGAACTGAACTAGAACTGAACTAGAACTGAACTAGAACTGAACTAGAACTGAACTAGAACTGAACTAGAACTGAACTAGAACTGAACTAGAACTGAACTAGAACTGAACTAGAACTGAACTAGAACTGAACTAGAACTGAACTGGAACTGAACTAGAACTGAACTAGAACTAAACTAGAACTGAACTAGATTTAAACTACTAATTAAACAAAATTAACATTTTAAATTGTTCGGAACTTGTAGCGCCCCAAATTTCGGCTACATATCTATATGTTACCTACCATTACTACCATTTTTTCTCAATTGCTCCTTGTTTTCCCTTTTTCCTTAAAATAGTTCACATTTTTTTCCTTTTAACATTTACTTTCTTAGGTCTTTAGACTTTTCTATTAGGAACATTTTTATTTTAAGTACCTCTACATACATATAGTATGTGTGTGTATATATTTTTTTTCTTTTCATTCTTCTAACTTGTTTGTTTTCTAACAAGTATAAAAGTATAGTTAGTAAGTAGGTACTTGTTAGCCCAGGCATCCATACAAAATTGAGACTTTTCTAGCAGAAAATGTGTAAATATACACACATACAGTTATACCCAAACACACTCACACTAGCTTTCTCATTCCAAGGCATACAGCCATGAAAGCCAACAAAAAGGCTGAAAATCAAATGGTTTATTTTTCCGCATTGCTGCAACATTTTATACCAACAAAAGCCAAAAGTGTTTGATTGTTAAAAAATAAAATGGGTAAGAGAGTATAATGAAAAAAAAAAAAAAAAAAAAAAAAAATATTTAAGAAAAGTCAAATTGACTTTGTTACCTTACATTGTTATCACAAAATTTCAAACAAAAAAAAGAAAACATAACGAAAATTAAAATAGCAGTAAACGTGTGTTTGAATGAATGTGTAAACGAAAATTTTGGCTGTGGGCAATTTTTGAAAGTCATACAAAAACTATAAAATTTACTGAACAAGAGACCATTATTTCAATGTTTTTGTTGTAATTTTAGCCTTTTCAAAAAATTCCATTGTTGTCGTTGTTATTGCTGCTATACTTGGTTAATAAGCATTGGTCTCCGGTGACGGTTTAGTAAACAAATTTATGCCCAAGTTATATAAATTTTGTAGTACAAAGAACGTGTGTTTCGAGCTGAGGTTGACTAAATTTGCTTGATTTTAAGAATTGATTTTAACAAATCCCTGGGTAAGATCCTGAAAATGAAAAAAAAATAAAGGGAAAATGTTGTAAAACATTGTGAAAAGGTCTTAAGAGACAAACTCTTCATTTGGGGTGGATGAATAAGAAATTTTAAATTATGTTTAAAATTAAAGAAATCCTAAAATTTAGTAAACATTTTCTACTTAAAAGGCAAAATTATTAGCTTTTCTGATACTGATTTTTTAAAATTAATTTTAAATATTCACAAGCTTAGAACTTTACTAAAATCCAAAATAGAATTGAACTGAACTAAAACTGGACTAGAACTGACTAGAACTAAACTAGAACTGAACAAGAACTGAACTAGAACTGAACTAGAACTGAACTAGAACTGAACTAGAACTGAACTAGACTGAACTAGAACTGAACTAGAACTGAACTAGAACTGAACTAGAACTGACTAGAACTGAACTAGAACTGAACTAGAACTGAACTAGAACTGAACTAGAACTGAACTAGAACTGAACTAGAACTGAACTAGAACTGAACTAGAACTGAACTAGAACTGAACTAGAACTGAACTAGAACTGAACTAGAACTGAACTAGAACTGAACTAGAACTGAACTAGAACTGAACTAGAACTGAACTAGAACTGAACTAGAACTGAACTAGAACTGAACTAGAACTGAACTAGAACTGAACTAGAACTGAACTAGAACTGAACTAGAACTGAACTAGAACTGAACTAGAACTGAACTAGAACTGAACTAGAACTGAACTAGAACTGAACTAGAACTGAACTAGAACTGAACTAGAACTGAACTAGAACTGAACTAGAACTGAACTAGAACTGAACTAGAACTGAACTAGAACTGAACTAGAACTGAACTAGAACTGAACTAGAACTGAACTAGAACTGAACTAGAACTGAACTAGAACTGAACTAGAACTGAACTAGAACTGAACTAGAACTGAACTAGAACTGAACTAGAACTGAACTAACTGAACTAGAACTGAACTAGAACTGAACTAGAACTGACTAGAACTGAACTAGAACTGAACTAGAACTAAACTAGAAATGAACTGAACTAAAACTGAATTAAATTATAACCGAATATTGTAATATATAATATACTTAAATTTTTAAATGAAAAATTTTTAAAATATTTTTCTTTATTCAATAAACTCGTTATTCAATAAAGCAATAAATATAAAACTCTTAAAAAACACATATGCTCATTTAATATAGAGAACAAAATATAAAAAGTAACGATTTGTTTAACGAAAAAAAAAACGTTAACAAAAAAATCTTTTTTTCAAGTAACTCCTCCTGATATTAAATATTTATAAATGTAAAAGTAATACACGCATTCATGTAGCACACGGCATCCTGCAACATAAATTTCCCTTTACATAATGACATTTTCATTGAGAAAATTAAGCAAAACGAAAGAAAATCGAATAAAAAATATGAAAAAAGACGCATGTAGGATAAAATAAAAATGAATAAATAAACTATGGATGGTGCTGTAGTAAGTAAGTACTTACAGTAAATAATGTTTATTTTACTTTTTTTCCTTTCAATTTTCAATCAACAAACAATTACAAACACTTTCTGAACAATTTCGTTTGGGAAATAAATAAAATTATGCGTTAAAGTCTTCCGTTGGCAAAAAAATAAAAAAAAAACATCAAAAAGATTTTCATGCAAACAAAAAAAAAATGTAGGAAAATTAAATTGTAAGTAAAATCCCCTTTTCTTACAAACCCAACAAGTAAAGAAATTCTTAATATGAAAACAAATCCGGCTAAAGAACACCCCAATCTAGGCAAATACCTTCCTCCCCCTGTTGCAAATTTCATAAGCAATAACAAATCATTTGATATTGAATTCAAAATAAAATCACAAATTACAAACCAACTGGCAAAAAAGACAGCGAGACATCAGAGTAACCACTCCATACTACCCCCACTGCTAGACTAAACCACCCACTAAGATATTCTTATGCCTAAATGCTTATGAAAAGTACCCTTATACTCCAGTATCAGCATTTACAAGAATCCAGAAAAAAATATCAAAAAGTAGCAACTGAAGTAGATGAAGAAAAAAAAAGTAACTTACAAACGATTTAACATTTACCAGTTAATATGACGCTGGGGGATACAAATGTGTATAAATGTATTTATACTCGTACATATGAACATTAATATTTAGACACACGTAAAATACATTTATTGAGGCCGATAGACAGTCATATAAATATTTTGATTTTCTGATTTTGATTTCATTGATTTGATTGTGTATTTTTTTCTCTTTTCTATTTATTTATTTTTTTTTTTTTTTGCCCTTCTAGTTTATTTGCAAGTAAATAATGAAAATACGAAAATCAAATCATTTATTAAAGTATTTACGTTATAATTTTTTATTGATATTTTACGCCCCCCTTTATGGGATCGACCATTCAAATGTAGCAAATAAAACATATGAAGAATATGTATGTGACATAAAAATTTATCTTTTTATAGACAAATTTTGCAAAACTTAGTATTTTTATAGTATTTGCTCTACTTGATACTAAAATTTAAAAATTTATCTTGATACTAAAATTTAAAAATTTCTCCAGTTCTAGTTCGTTCTAGTTCAGTTCTAGTAGTTCTAGTTCAGTTCTAGTAGTTCTAGTTCAGTCTAGTTCAGTCTAGTTCAGTTCTAGTTCAGTTCTAGTTCAGTTCTAGTTCAGTTCTAGTTCAGTCTAGTTCAGTTCTAGTTCAGTTCTAGTTCAGTGTCTAGTTCAGTTCTAGTTCAGTTCTAGTTCAGTCTAGTTCAGTTCTAGTTCAGTTCTAGTTCAGTTCTAGTCAGTTCTAGTTCAGTTCTAGTTCAGTTCTAGTTCAGTTCTAGTTCAGTTCTAGTTCAGTTCTAGTTCAGTTCTAGTTCAGTTCTAGTTCAGTTCTAGTTCAGTCTAGTATTCAGTTCTAGTTCAGTTTCAGTTCAGTTCTAGTTCAGTTCTAGTTCAGTTTTAGTTCAGTTCTAGTTCAGTCTAGTTCCAGGTTTCTAGTTCAGTTCAGTTCAGTTTTCGTCAGTTCAGTTCTAGTTCAGTTCAGTTCTAGTTCAGTTCTAGTTCAGTTCTAGTTCAGTTCTAGTTCAGTTTCTAGTTCAGTTCTAGTTCAGTTCTAGTTTCAGTTCTAGTTCAGTTCTAGTTCAGTTCTAGTTCAGTTCTAGTTCAGTTCTAGTTCAGTTCTAGTTCAGTTCTAGTTCAGTTCTAGTTCAGTTCTAGTTTCAGTTCTAGTTCAGTTCTAGTTCAGTTCTAGTTCAGTTCTAGTTCAGTTCTAGTTTCAGTTCTAGTTCAGTTCTAGTTCAGTTCTAGTTCAGTTCTAGTTCAGTTCTAGTTCAGTTCTAGTTCAGTTTCTAGTTCAGTTCTAGTTCAGTTCTAGTTCAGTTCTAGTTCAGTTCTAGTTCAGTTCTAGTTCAGTTCTAGTTCAGTTCTAGTTCAGTTCTAGTTCTAGTTCAGTTCTAGTTCAGTTCTAGTTCAGTTCTAGTTCAGTTCTAGTTCAGTTCTAGTTCAGTTCTAGTTCAGTTCTAGTTCAGTTCTAGTTCAGTTGTAGTTTAGTTCTAGTTTAATTAAAATTTAATCTGTATTCGCTGAAGAACAATGCGTATGAGTATTTTTCATATAATTTAAAATAATCATACGCCTTTGGTTATTCAATAAAGTTTTCTTCTGTTTTCTCTTTATAAAAGCAATACGTCATTCAATAATTTTAAATAATTTTTCGAGCTGCTCTCCTATATAGTTGTATCTAGCCAAGGTATTAAATAAATTATGCTCAATGTTCGAAATTTCCTGTTTTAAAAACATTTTTCAAAATTTCTCTTTTTAAATTTTCAAAAATCTTTATAGGGTGGAAATTACAAACGGAATGACAAACTTATATATACCCTTTCACGAAGATGAAGGGTATACTAGTAAAGAATTTAAACAGATTCGAAATATATATGCTTGATAACATAAATAACAGAATTTTAACAAATTCATCAGCTTTTTAATGCTTTTCTTTAAACAGACATGTTTTACTTCTCTGCTTCTCTTCTAACTACAACTGTTTTATTACCAACCTTTATTATAATATATATATTTTTTCGTAAAACAAGATTTTTTGTTATCAAATATCAAATCTTCTTGCCTAATGCATTCATTCACGTAAGCAATCATGTGGAAATGTTTAAATGAAATCATCTTTATTGAAATTGCAAAGAAAAAAACCCCAAATCGTTTTGGATATCTACAATATTGGATTGCTAAGGCTTTTAAAGATAAATTTTGAGTTAAAATATGTTTTATAAATAAACAGTTGTAACATATAGAGACTTTCTCCCAGGCATTAAGATGTTAAAGGGAAATTGAAAGATTTCATAAATTAAACAATGTTTAAAGAAAGATATTTAAGAATCTTTAAAGTTATAAATTAACTTAAAGAAATTTAGAATGAGTTGCTTCTGTGGTTTGTTCTTAATTCTTAACAATATTGTGAAATAAATAATCATGACATTAATTTCCTTTAAATAATTTGAACATTAATTTTTCCATTATACGGTTGCCAAGGAGTATTAAATCAAATGTTGGTATTTTAGGCAGTGACAGCGTATCTAAGTAATTTATAAACATCTTTCTGCTTCGTTACTCAAACTATATGTATCATTTAAGAAGAAATATTACGCGTTTTAAAATAATCTAATCATTGGCAATATTGATGACATAATTAAGGAGTTTTTGTAATGGCTTAAATAAATAAGAATTTCCTAATTTAAATGAATAAATATAGTAAAGAGAGCGGAAATAACTTGTCCACTGATTGAAGTTATAAAAATTTAATCAACACCTAGCAAAGACCAAACCAAATTAAGTTATTAAAGTTTAAAAGTACATAATACGTTACTTATTATACAACACCAACTAATAGTCATTTAACCCTTTTAAAACTTCTTAACTTACAATACAAATTTGATGTAAACCAAATTAGCTAATTTTGTTATTTTTAGTCTTAAACTGTCTTAATTATATTTAAAGAAACCCTCTTTTGTCAAATACCTCTTGTTTATTTTTCCACTGATAAAAATAGACAATAAATTATATATTCATGCATTCAATCGTTCGAGTCAGTCATTTTGTTATTTTTTTTGTTCATTTCCATCATCACTAAGACAACTATCTATCAAACTAATGCCACGCACACCATGGCAGTATATACACACATACAGACATACGTATATAAATAATTCATTCATTCGTTCACTCATTCATTCTTCAGTCAACTGTCATTGAATTTAATTTCCATAATATTTGATGCGCGACATATTTCCTTTATATTCAACGTATCGTCGTTGTCGTAGTGTTTTTGTTTTGCCTGGTAGATTTTTAATGTTTGTTTCTAAAACTATGGGGTTTTGTATAATGAATTTTTGTGACATAAATAAGGAAAAATATCAGTGAAATTTTCTTTTTCAATAGAAATTTTTTGCAGAGATTTTTAAAATTTTTCCGTTCTACATTTTACATTTTTTTTAATTTCATTTTTATAGCATATTTTTCATAATTTCAGTTTTTAAGAATAATTTGAAAAAATTTTTTACACAGAAATTTTATAGAAAATTTTCCAAAAAAAATCTAAAATTTTTTTTCTACAAGATTTTAAAAATTTTCCGTAATTTTTCTATTAAAAAGAGAAATTTTCGAAATTTTTCTATAAAAATAATTTTTTAAAATTTTTCCATAAAAAATTGTCTGTTAAAAAAAAAAAAAAAAATCTTTAAAAAAATTCTGTAAGAAAGAGAAATTTTCTGAGATTATTTTATTGTAGAAAATTTATGCAAATTTATTTTTCTACAGAAAATGTATTTATGGAAAATGTTTTATCTTTTTATGGAAAATCTTAAAAAATTTCTATTTTATTCTCTTTTTTCCAGAATTTTTCAATAATGTCTGACAATTTTAAAAAAATTCTCTTTCTTATCGAATATTTTCAAAACTTTCTCTTTTTTTTATTTTCCAAAAATTTCTTTTCTTATCAAAAAAAAAAAAAAATTAACTTTCTTATAGAAAATTTTCGAGCATTTATCTTCTGATTGAGAGTTTTCTCTTTTTTCGAATATTTTCCGAAATTTTCTCTTTCATAGAAAATTTTCACATTTTTTTTTTTTTTTTTGTAAAGAAGATTTTTCCAATCAGTCTTAGTCAGGAATGTTATTTCCGAGTTAAAATCACTTCCAAGATAATTGGATCCAATATCGACGAATGCCTGACAGTGGTAAAGAAAGTGCTCAAGAGTTTCACTAACACCTCTACGTGCTTTACATTCGTCTGAATACGCACGTCCAATTTTGTATAGGTGTCCTCGAAATCCTGTGTGTCCACTCAGAATACGTACTAACCTACGGCTTGCTCATTTTGAGGAGATTTCTCGCCTTGCCCTCATTAGGGTCACCCATAGGATCTTTGTGGTTCTACCTACCGTTTCATTTTGCCAAGAGGTCTTATGGGATTCTTTCACCCATATTTTTAATTCGGATTTTGTTGCGTCGTATGGTTTTGCTTTCGTCAGGTTTACTACCTAGAGCTCCCTTCCCTTTAAAGCTATTACATTCGCCCTTTCGTTGCCGACTACTTTCGAGTGGCCTGGTACCCATATGATGTAAACCTTACCTTTGGGAGAGTATTCAGTTAAAGCTTTCTTACCATCTAATACGGTCTTAGATTTAATTCTCTCACCTGATATCGCCTTAATTGCCTTCTGGCTGTCGCGGCCTCATATCTTAAATATGTTTCAATTGTTGGAATATCTAGCAACGTTTCCAGAGCCGTGTTTGGCACCACTTATACCCAAGCAGCATGTAAGCTGAACTCCCTGTAGTAGTTTGATATTACAATTTTTGTCCAAAGCAGTCCACCAGATGATTGATGAATAAGCTAGAATTGGTCTAATTTCACTTTTATAAAGCCAAATTGTCATAGTGGGAATAAGACTCCATTTTATGCCTATACTTAGTTCTCCTACATATCACCCAGCACCGATGTGCCTTGTTGATCCTATCCTCTATGTGGTATCCAATTTGGATCTTTCCCTTTAAAAGTATTACGACATCGTCTGCATAGCAGACAAGCCTGGCTAGGTCCTTAATCGTGGTAAAAGAGTAAAGCTGATATCGCTGAACATTTCTCTTTTTGAGAGAAAATGTTCAGGAATTACTCATTCTTAAAGAAATAATTCGAAAATTGGTCTTTCTTATTGAAAATGTTCGTAAATTTACTTTCTTATGAAAATATTCGCTAATTTGTCTTTCTTATAGAAAATTTTGGAACATTTCTCTTTCTTATACAAAGTATTCGAAAATTTTTCTTTCTTATAGAAAATTTTCAAAAATTTCTCTTTCTTATAGAAAATTTTCCAAAATTTCTCTTTCTTATAGAAAATATTCCAAAATTTCTCTTTCTTATAGAAAATTTTCGAACATTTCTTTTTCTCATAGAAAATTTTCGAAAATTTCTCTTTCTTATCGAAAATTGGTAGGTTAGTGGTTAGTGTTCTGGTCTGGTAGACCGGAGGTGGTGGGTTCGATTCCCACCTGAGGCACTGGTTAAGGAGCGCACAACAGGCCCGATAGAGGCCTAGGTGTATTTCTTCGGATTTGATGTATATACATCCTCCTTTCAGACTAACTAACTAACTATCGAAAATTTTCAGAAATTTCTCTTTTTTATAGAAAATTTTCGACAATTTCTCTTTCTGATAGAATATTTTCGAAAATTTCTCTTCCTTAACAAAAGTATCGAAAATTTCTCTTTCTTATATAAAATTTTCCCTTTTATAGCAAATTTCCAAAAAATTCTTTTTCTATAAAAAAAATTATTATCTTTTATAGAAAAAGTTTCTTTTTTATAGGAAATTTTCGTATATTTCTTTTTTATAGAACATTTTCGAAAATTTATCTTTTTGTAGAAAATTTTTTAAAATTTCTTTTTTTTATATACAATTCTCTAAATTTCTCTTTTTACAAAAGATTTTCAAAATTTTCTTTTTTATAAAGAAATTTCGAAAATTTCTCAATTTTTACAAAAAATTTTTGAAAATTTACCTTTTTTATATAAAATTTTTTTAAATTTCTCTTGTTATTAAAAATTTCCACTTGTGTAGATATCATGCAAAAGTTTTCCTGATATTAGTCCTTACGTGACTAGATTAGTGAGTATCTGTGCCTTTGAGTGTGTGCTAAGAATTGATGATTATCATTAAACAGAGTTAATGTGTTTGAAGTTATTTACTCAATTCTAAAACACATTTATATTATTTCCATCATCACTTTTCTGAGGACATACATAAATACACACAAAAACGTGCACATAATTATGCATATATTTAAAGATACAAATACAAACAGATACTGTTATGACCAACAAACATTTGCTATTGAAAATTAAAAATTAAAAATTTAAAATCAAAATTCTTCTTAAATGTTAACGTTTTGTTAATGGTTTGATTATTTCAATTATGTCGCTATTTTAAATAAAACCTTATTTATATTTAAAGATTGCACATTAATTAAATTGTATTCAAATAAAAAAAAATTGTAACATCTGTTAGAAATGCATTATTTTCTAACATTTGACTTAATGTTTATTGGGTTTGTTTGATATAAATGTGCCAGGATATTATAAAGCAACTATATATATACATAAATTCCCAATTCTTTGCTTGTACTTGAGACATTTTATTTTGTTATTATATGTTGTAGTTGTTGTTGTGTATATGTACATATAATGCGGTTTGGCGTTGACGATACAGATGATTATAATAAAAGTTCATGCTTAACCACAATATAAATAAACAAGTTAATTTTTCTTTCCACAGTTTTTTTTAATACACGTATTTGTTGTCTATGAGAGTTCTTAAAATTAAGAATGTTTAGCTTTGTGTTAGATTATGAAAACTCTTAACAACTTGTCTTGCCTTGTCTTGTCGTATCTTAAATAAGAAGTTAAGAAAATGAAATAAAAACAAGTATAAACTGAACATGAATGAATGGCTGAATCTACAACATTCACAAGTTTTAGAAAAAGACGCAGTATAAAGTAGTAGTAGTACATAGTAGTAGATTTAATAAAAGTTTTATTTTGAAGAAAGCTAAAGACTTATAAGGTGTGAGCAGAAGAGACTGAGAAAGAGGATATACTACGTAGGGTGTAGGTAAAAAGTTAAGTACCAAAAACAGCATAACAAAATATATTTAAACTTATTTTTGCTTTTTGCCATACGCACTCAAGCAGATATAGATATTTAAGCCACTAAATGGGTTTTCATTATATTTCTTTTTGAAAGCATTTTACTTATACCCATATATTTATACTTACACATGTATAACTTTATATAAAAGCATAGTACATACATATACATATGTACTTGGAATATATTAACACTTTATGGATTTTAAATGAAAGTCTGTGGTGTATAGAGATTTTCAATAAGATAAAAACAAATACAATATTTTTTTAATCCTTTGGAGGGTGCCAAAAAAAAACTTAGAAAAATACAAGCAACCAAAATTATTAAAACATTAACGTATGAGTAATATTATTAAAAAATTATGAAAATTTATATTTTGCGCTGAAAGAAGTGTATACAATTTCTTTATATACCTTTCTTAATGGGTTAATTTTTCACTTTTACCACTTCTATACATATATGACACTCTTCGACGAATACAAATTGGTTGCAGAAAAAAAAAAACTTTAAACAATTCAATATACATTTTCTAAAAGCTGTTGAAAAGCAACGTTTTAGGTTTGACTTGCTTTTAAGTTTTATCTTTACTTTCTGAACATTAATTGTAGGTTGATGAAACCTCAAATTATTGTACACAATGTATAAAACTTTGAACATTAAGTTTTTTTCCTACATTTAGAAACAATTTAACTTAAATACATAGAAGTAGACCTACCAGATATAATAGAATAATTTTGGTTAAGAAATTAAAATAAAACACCGAACTTTTCAATTAACTACAAATATTAGAACGTAATGGAATTTCCACAACATGGAATGTTATTAATAATTTCTAATTTTTTAGAAAAGTTATGAACATCCTTTTTTTAATTTTTCTTTTTAAAAAATTTAAAAAAATTTCTTATCAATAAAGATAATTTTTGAAAATTTGTCTTATTTACAGAAAATTTTCGAAAATTTCTCTTTTTTATATAAAATTTTCGAAAATTTCTCTTTTTTATAGAAAACTTTCGAAGATTTCTCTTTTTTATAGAAAACTTTCGAAAATTTCTCTTTTTTATATAATTTTCGAAAATTTCTCTTTTTTATAGAAAATTTTTGAAAATTTCTCTTTTTTTATAGAAAATTTTCGAAAATTTCTCTTTTTTTATAGAAAATTTTCGAAAAGTTCTCTTTTTTTTATAGAAAATTTTTGAAAATTTCGCTTTTTTATAGAAAATTTCGAAAATTTCTCTTTTTTATAGAAAATTTTCGAAAATTTCTCTTTTTTTTATAGAAAATTTTCGAAAATTTCTCTTTTTTTTATAGAAAATTTTCGAAAATTTCTCTTTTTTTTTATAGAAAATTTTCGAAAATTTCTCTTTTTTTATAGAAAATTTTTGAAAATTTCTCTTTTTTTTATAGACAATTTTTGAAAATTTCTCTTTTTTTATAGAAATTTTTCGAAAATTTCTCTTATTTCTCTTTTTTTTACAGAAAATTTCTCTTTTTTATAGAAAATTTTCGAAACTTTCTCTTTGTTATAGAAAATTTTCGAAACTTTCTCTTTTTTAAAGAAAATTTTCAAAAATTTCTCTTTTGTATAGAAAATTTTCGAAAATTTCTCTTTTTTTATAGAAAATTTTTGAAAATGTCTATTTTAGATAGAAAATTTTCGAAAATTCCAATTTTTTATAGAAAATTTTCAAAAATTCCTTTTCTTATAGAAAATTTTCAAAAATTTTTAAAAATTTTCGAAAATTTCTATTTTTTATAAAGAATTTTCGAAAAATTCTCTTTTTTATAACGAACTTTCGAAAAGTTCTCTTTTTTATAAAGAATTTTCGAAAACTTCCCTTTTTTATAAAGAATTTCTGAAAATTTCCCTTTTTTATAAAGAATTTTCGAAAAATTCTCTTTTTTATAAAGAATTTTCGAAAAATTCTCTTTTTATAGAATATTTCTCTTTTTATAGAAAATTTTCGAAAATTTATCTTTTTTCATACAAAATTTTCTAAAATTCTCTTTTTATAAAGAATTTTCAAAAATTTATAAAGAATTTTCGAAAATTTTATCTTTTTTATAAAAAACTTTCGAAAACTTCTCATTTTTATAGAAAATTTCTTTTTTTTATAAACAATTTTCGAAAAATTCTCTTTTTTATAGAAAATTTTCTCTTTTTATAGAAAATTTTTTAAAATTTTTATTTTTTTATAAAAAATTTCTCTTTTTGTTATAGAATTTACGAAAATTTCTCTTTTTTATAGAAAATTTTTGATTTTTTCTTTCTAATAGAAAATTTTTAAATTTCTCTTTCTTGTAGGAAATTTTGAAAAATTTCTCTTTTTTAAAGAAAATTTTCGAAAATATCTTTTCTTTCATAGAATAAGTTCAAAAATTTATTTTTCTTTTAATTGAAATTTTTGGAATATTTAACTTTTTTATAGAAATTTTGAAAATTTATTAAAAAAAAATTTTAATTTTCTCTTTTTATGTAAAATTTTCATTTTATCATATTTAATTGAAGGTTTATCCTATTTAAGCATTAACCTAACGAAGATAATAATATAAAAATGCTCTTAAGATTTTTGGTTAATAAATTCTCATCAATATTCGTTTACGTTCGTTGAGCAAGCTAAAGCCTACTGATTAGTTTTACTTTCGTCTACTTTTTTTTAATTTTATCTAACAAAAAGTTCTACAACATCAAATTGTATTTTAACAGAATTTTTTACATTAAGTCGTATATAATACACAAAAAAAACCCCATACACTTGCCGACACATACCAGTACACAGATAGATTAAAACCTTAAAATACTAATAAATATGATGATGTTTGAGTGGTTGAGTGGGTATTCGTCTATCTTCGAAAGATGACTGCTTGTCTATGTATAAATGTATGCGCACAAAGTGAAACAAAAGCAAAGGAAAACGAGAATGTATGTATGCGTTTGTCGTATAGTATGTGTGCTATGGCATGTATTTAATTTGTAATCCTTGGATGTTTTTAAGATTAAATCACAAAGTCCTTATGATTTCTGGTTTACCCAAATTATTGATGTGGAAATTTAAGAACGCCAAAAAAAAGCAGACGCAAATGAAGAACCAGAGATAAAATAAACAAAAACATGTGGCTTATTTTCAAATATTAATGAAAAGGAAAACCGTAACACAGCCGAAATAAGGCAAAGAAAACTTACATTACTAAAATAAATTTAAGAATTCTGTGACATTAATGTTAATAACAAAGCCAAATAGACAGAAAAATGAAAAATAGTTGGAACATTTTCAGTAACATAACTAAACACACAAGTAATTTGAAAAAAAAGAATGAGGAAAAAGCATATTTACATGTTTAAATATGTGTTAGTCTTATGGCAATATTCGTATATCATTACACCAAGCCCATATGCTAGAATTGTCAATGTGTACGTGTACTCCAATGTATATGTGATCGTTCACATGTATATCCGAACGGAAATTGAATTCTCTCATTGTGTATGTGAGTGCGTGAGTGTTGTTTTTTTTGTACATACATATGCTTTAAAAACTAGTTATATGAATATTAAACACATGCGAACTTCGATTTCATTTTGCTAATTTTCTTTATTTTTTTCTTTTTCAATTTTCAAAATGTAAATGCTCTATAACGGATATAATGAAAATATTATTTTTAAAGAATTTTTCTTTTTCGTTTGTTTATACATATTGGTAAATGTGTTTTTTATTACCATTTTTTAAATTTTGAACTTTAAAGAAATGCACAAAGCAAACGTTTTTTAAACTTTCTCAAAAAATATTTATATTCGATGATATCGTAATTATTAACTTCTTTACCAGAGATTCATTCATTAACATTTGGTTATTATACAATTTTAAGAATTTAAAATTTTAGTTCAGTTCTAATTTAGTTCTAGTTCAGTTCTAGTTCAGTTCTAGTTCAGTTCTAGTTCAGTTCTAGTTCAGTTCTAGTTCAGTTCTAGTTCAGTTCTAGTTCAGTTCTAGTTCAGTTCTAGTTCAGTTCTAGTTCAGTTCTAGTTCAGTTCTAGTTCAGTTCTAGTTCAGTTCTAGTTCAGTTCTAGTTCAGTTCTAGTTCAGTTCTAGTTCAGTTCTAGTTCAGTTCTAATTCAGTTCTAGTTCAGTTCTAGTTCAGTTCTAGTTCAGTTCTAGTTCAGTTCTAGTTCAGTTCTAGTTCAATTCTAGTTCAGTTCTAGTTCAGTTCTAGTTCAGCTCTAGTTCAGTTCTAGTTCGGTTCTAGTTCAGTTCTAGTTCAGTTGTAGTTCAGTTCTAGTTCAGATTTAGTTTAATTTTACTTTATTCTGTATTCGCTGAAGAACATGGCGTATGAGTATTTTTAATATAATTTAATTTTATGTTTTCTCTTTATAAAAGTAATACGACATTGAATAATTTGTTAATTTTTCGAGCTGCTCTCCTATCCGGTTGTATCTAGCCTAGATATTAAATAAATTATGCCATCACTTAGCATCTCAAATGATTTACATGCAAAATTTGCTCAATCTATTGTAAACGGAAAGAAAGAAATCTTCAATTCAAAAACACTATACGGAATTATAGGAAAAACAAGTAGAGGAAATAAATTAACAAGTGTTGTAGGAGGGATTGTTTATTATTACTGTTGTTGTTGTTGTTGTAGTTGTTGCTGTTTGTATTATGGTATTGAAATGTAATCAAGTGTAACTTAATAGAACATGACTGACTACCATTCTAAATTGTACAACAACTACAACTGCAACAATATTTTGTATGTCGATGGAAATAAATAAATTTAAAATTAAACTTTTCTTTCTTTTTACAAACTGAGATAGAAAGATAGATATTTTAACCAGAAAATTGCAAATCAAGTGGTTTAAGGATAAATATTTATAAGTGTACTTATGTTAGAGTGTGTCTACATAAATTAGAAAATTTAACTAAGAGAAAGAAAAATACAGAATACATATTTATAAATGTTAAAGTATTAACTTGGCCTATTGCATGTTATGTTGGTAAATAAACTATTTTATAAACATTTCATTTGTAAGGTTTATAAATAAAAAATTGAAATAAATATAAGAAGGAATTTCAATACCATATATAGAAATATAACCCTAAAAAATACATATTTCTTGCTTTTATAAATTTATCTTTCATTGAAAATATTGTTTGGTAATCTTTAGATTTTACTTAACTAAATGAAAGTCATTTTACTTAACTTGTATGGTTTTATGTGTGATAAGATAAGTATATATATTACCTTACAGTTTGAGGAGTTCTAAGCCGGTATATATATACAAACTACTATTTGTGGTATGGAAAGTAACTTAATGTATCTACTTGGAGAATATAAAATGAAGATTAACTTCCTGCCACATTTGCTAACGTTGAATTTCATCTCAGAAACGATATAAACTTGCATCAATCGATCAGTTCGAAATTCGATAAAAGGATACTTTGACTCTTTGTAGAACGCCTGGTAAAATAATAGCTGTATCTGTTTTTATGTATGTCATTTCATGTTCTTTAGTCATTTGTCCATTTTATGGGATCAATCATTTGTTCGACATTTAAATGAGTTTCTAATAGTGCACAACACTATAAATTTACAAAAAATCGAAAAGAAAACATTACATCGACATATATAAGTATGTAAGTATATTTGAGGGAGTTTACAACGTACATACATACATTTATTTGCCATTTATAGCTCTTGCACATACAAGTACTACTGAAGAATGTTAAAAATGTTTGTAGGTTTGTATTTAAGATTTTGTAGGAATAATTTAATCGTTGTGGGACAAATGTAAAAAAGTCATAAAAACCAAATGTTTTCTATTTATGTATAACGATTTTCCTTTATTTGAAAAGTATTTGCTTTACTTATAAAATATATAGTTGTAGTGAAACAAATTTGAAAATAATAGTGAATATAATTTTGTGTTATAAAATTTTTTTATAAATTTAAACACTAAAAAAACTGACAATTAAAATTGCAAATTTTAACAGAAAAAAATATTTTTAATTGGCTAATGTTCAGTTGTTATAGATATCTTAAACAATTAACTATTATTTACAACTGCTCTCTGTTATTTTGATGTAGCATGTTTTTTACCCATTATTAAAGTTTTTTCCTTACGGAGAGACATTTATTTTCAATTTAAATTTGTTTAAAACAAAATATTAGCTGTTGCTTTCTTGTTCCCCTACTTTTTACAAGAAAATTTATTAACTCTCTTTAGTCAGAAATATTCCCGAACACAGTTATTTCTTTTAATTTTCATAATGTTTGAACTACAGGACGTATGATTATTTTCATATAATTTGCAAAAACCATACGCCATCGGTTATAAAAAATAAACTTGCTGAAGAAACATACAAGTCTTTAGTAAATAATCGAATTTTTTATTAAAATTTTCGTTTTTGAGGAAATTTTATTTTTAGTTCAGTTCTAGTTGAGTTCTATTTGAGTTCTAGTTGAGTTTTAGTTGAGTTTTAGTTGAGTTTTAGTTGAGTTTTAGTTGAGTTTTAGTTGAGTTTTAGTTGAGTTTTAGTTCAGTTCTAGTTCAGTTCTAGTTCAGTTCTAGTTCAGTTCTAGTTCAGTTCTAGTTCAGTTCTAGTTCAGTTCTAGTTCAGTTCTAGTTCAGTTCTAGTTCAGTTCTAGTTCAGTTCTAGTTCAGTTCTAGTTCAGTTCTAGTTCAGTTCTAGTTCAGTTCTAGTTCAGTTCTAGTTCAGTTCTAGTTCAGTTCTAGTTCAGTTCTAGTTCAGTTCTAGTTCTAGTTCAGTTCTAGTTCAGTTCTAGTTCAGTTCTAGTTCAGTTCTAGTTCTAGTTCAGTTCTAGTTCAGTTCTAGTTCAGTTCTAGTTCAGTTCTAGTTCAGTTCTAGTTCAGTTCTAGTTCAGTTCTAGTTCAGTTCTAGTTCAGTTCTAGTTCAGTTCTAGTTCAGTTCTAGTTCAGTTCTAGTTCAGTTCTAGTTCAGTTCTAGTTCAGTTCTAGTTCAGTTCTAGTTCAGTTCTAGTTCAGTTCTAGTTCAGTTCTAGTTCAGTTCTAGTTCAGTTCTAGTTCAGTTCTAGTTCAGTTCTAGTTCAGTTCTAGTTCAGTTCTAGTTCAGTTCTAGTTCAGTTCTAGTTCAGTTCTAGTTCAGTTCTAGTTCAGTTCTAGTTCAGTTCTAGTTCAGTTCTAGTTCAGTTCTAGTTCAGTTCTAGTTCAGTTCTAGTTCAGTTCTAGTTCAGTTCTAGTTCAGTTCTAGTTCAGTTCTAGTTCAGTTCTAGTTCAGTTCTAGTTCAGTTCTAGTTCAGTTCTAGTTCAGTTCTAGTTCAGTTCTAGTTCAGTTCTAGTTCAGTTCTAGTTCAGTTCTAGTTCAGTTCTAGTTCAGTTCTAGTTCAGTTTCTAGTTCAGTTCTAGTTCAGTTCTAGTTCAGTTCTAGTTCAGTTCTAGTTCAGTTCTAGTTCAGTTCTAGTTCAGTTCTAGTTCAGTTCTAGTTCAGTTCTAGTTCAGTTCTAGTTCAGTTCTAGTTCAGTTCTAGTTCAGTTCTAGTTCAGTTCTAGTTCAGTTCTAGTTCAGTTCTAGTTCAGTTCTAGTTCAGTTCTAGTTCAGTTCTAGTTCAGTTCTAGTTCAGTTCTAGTTCAGTTCTAGTTCAGTTCTAGTTCAGTTCTAGTTCAGTTCTAGTTCAGTTCTAGTCAGTTCTAGTTCAGTTCTAGTTCAGTTCTAGTTCAGTTCTAGTTCAGTTCTAGTTCAGTTCTAGTTCAGTTCTAGTTCAGTCTAGTTCAGTTCTAGTTCAGTTCTAGTTCAGTTCTAGTTCAGTTCTAGTTCAGTTCTAGTTCAGTTCTAGTTCAGTTCTAGTTCAGTTCAGTTCTAGTTCAGTTCAGTTCTAGTTCATTTCAGTTCTAGTTCAGTTCTAGTTCAGTTCTAGTTCAGTTCTAGTTCAGTTCTAGTTCAGTTCTAGTTCAGTTCTAGTTCAGTTCTAGTTCAGTTCTAGTTCAGTTCTAGTTCTAGTTCAGTTCTAGTTCAGTTCTAGTTCAGTTCTAGTTCTAGTTCAGTTCTAGTTCAGTTCTAGTTCAGTTCTAGGTTAGTTCTAGTTCAGTTCAAGTTCAATACTTTCTACCACAATCGATCTGTTTATGCATATCATTTCATCATTTCATATAAACCAAGGTTTGCAAAATTCCCCTTTATGCCCTTATTCACCTCACCATAACTGTTGTTGAAATATCCAAATCAACTGAAGAAGTAAAGCAATAGTTTTAACATCACTTATAACTACAATTTAATATACTTCTCGTTTCGTTCTTTCTACTAAGTTCTTATCTTTTGTTTTCCCCTATAAGGTTATTGTTGTTTTTGCTCCCCCTCTGTGTAAACTTCCTTTGAAATCTATGTAGTTAGTAGTGGTAGTTGAAGTTGTTTTTTGTTATTATTTGTAAATAAAGTTTATAAGAATAATAATAACAAGAAATTTTTATTGCTTATTTTTTGCTTCACAGCATTAAAAGGTTACATCAATAAACATAAAATGTAATAAATGAGTTTTAAAGGCATCGTATGTCTATAGAATTTACACACATACACAGAAATAAATGAAGGTAGCCTGTACAGCAAAGGATACTTTAACTATATAGTGTTTGTAGAGGTTTGAATAAGAGTGAAAATATATATTTGTATTTATATTGTATTGGTAAAGACCATAAGTAATATGAGTATCAATTCAATCTAAAAAATGGCAAGAACAGCTAGGAAAAATATATATTTTTATAAGAAAAATACTACTACATACTAACTAATTCTCAAATGAATGAAAGATTTCAGTTTAAAGGAAATAAATTTATATACATAGAAAACTAACTAAAAGAGAAGTTATTTAAAAGTAAAAAAATAAGTAAATAAATAAAATACTTAGGGCCTTATTCATAACAATTTATCAGAGGTTTATAAGGCAATTTTTCATACAAAATTTGTTCAATAAACGTTTGATAAATTGTTATGAATAAAGTAGTTAGTTTATTAAAGGCATTTTTATTTATGGGAAAATGAAAAACAACTAAAACATAGAATTTTTCTTTAGAAATTAAAAAGAGTTAAAACTAATTATTTCTATAGAATTTGTTTGCCAGTAAATTTGCTTTGTATAAACTAATAGAAGTTAATATTAAAAGAAAAGCAAATTAATTTTTTTAAATTATAGTAAAAATTATATTAACTGACCTTAATTTTTAATAGGATTTGAAGAATTTATTTAACAATATTTTGCAAAACATTTTATAGAAAACTTGCTTTAAACTGAACCATTTATTTTTTAATTAAACTCCTTCTCTGTAATAGTTGTTAATAAGAATTCTTGTTAATTGAAATATAATATTGTCAAATAAACACTATGTAATTTATGTAACAACTTTTTAAACTCATTAACAAAATTCTTGACGAAAAAATATTGTAAAAAATAAATATTTATATAAAAAAAACAAACAACAAAGTTTTTTTAATGTCCTTAAAAAGTACTTAAAATTTATAAGCTTTTATATATCAAGTTGGTTTTTTTTATACATGTTGCCCCTCATTTTTCATGCTTTGTATTAAATTTTATAAAAAAATAAATATTTTTTTTTCTATAAAAAAAGTGTTTTAAAAATATAAGTGATGGGGGTTTTGTATGCTGAGTACATGGAGTGTATTAAAACGATACTACAAAAGGATGAAATTTTTAAAGCGAATTTTTGTTTTTGACAGCTGTCAAAGATATAAGTGTTAAAGTTATACCAGTGAAAAAAAAAATAATAACATAAATAAAAGGAAAAAAGGGAGAAAATATTAAGTACAGGGAAATATATTAATAAGATTTTGTTTTTTTTTTATAGAAAATAATGGTAACAATTTGTTGTTAAACTGAGAAAAAAGGAATATAAGTTTATTTTTAATAACATATTAAGTTAAAAGGTTATTATAAATATGCTAGATACATTTAACTAAAGTGTTATAATGTATTTTTTACAATAAGTTTTAAAGCAAATATCTTATAACTTGCCAAACACTATTAGATTCGGTACAGAAAAGTTGGAAGATGGAGTTAAAACTTCTTAAACATTAGATGTTCAATAAATTAAGTAATTACTTAGTTAATTTAGTATTTAATTTATTAACGTTTTTTGTAAAAAATATATATTTGTTTTAAATACAAGTTGTTATCCTTGAATGCATTATTTGCTTTTTTTCTGTATAGTTTGTGAGTTAAGAAATATTTAGGGCCCACTGTGCCTGCATTTCCCTTCCTTGAAATAAATCATTGTTTTTTTACAAAAACATAATTTTTTTAATATTCACATATTCTGCGTACACCATGACGTATGATTATTTTTCATATAATTTAAAATAATCATACGCCTTAGGTTATGCCATCAAGTTTCAGTGGAAAATAAAACAAATTTCAAAAAATCAATTTCCATTTCAAAATAGTTCGTTCGTTTGAAATATTAGATCGCGGCGTATGATTGTTAAATATTTTACAGATAATAATCATACGCCCACGAAAAGTTAAAAATATATAATAAAAACTTAGTAACAACTGATATTCGAAATTTCTAGAATTTAACCAGCCTTAAACTAACTAGAATTTATAGTCGGGCATGACCGAACATATGTTACCCTACACCAGTGATTATGTTACAAATTTTGTAATTTTTTTAATAATAAAGTATTTAATTTAATTTTTATTTTAATTCAGAAATATTTTTATAATTTATTGACAAAAAAGGGATTTTCTAAATTTTAGTAGAGGGATTTACGTATACATCAGTTGTTTATGCAGAATATCTCGTGATATTAGTATTTATAAGCGAAATTTGTTCCCCCATTTTCTAAAGAGGACTTTATATGGCGGATAGGGTCAAATGAGGCCCGATCATTGCAGAAATCAGCAGTATCATTAAGACTTTTATAAAACTAAGTTTTGCGTATTTTTGAAGTGATACAAGATCACTTAACATATTTATAAGCTCAAAAGCCTTGTTCGGAGAGTACGGTTGTATGGGGGCCATACGAAATAATGAACTGATTTTCAATAGACTTCGTCCTTCAGTCAAAAGAAAGATATGTGTCAAATTTCATAAAACTATCTTGAAAATTGCGACCTGTAGAGTGCGTACAAGGTTTACATGGACACACAGACGGAGGGACAGAAGGACATATGTAGCTAAATTGTGAAAGTGATTCTGAGCCGATTGGTATACTTTAAGGTAGGTGTAGGACCAATATTTTTGGGCGTTACAAGCATCAGCATAAACGCATAATACCCTACCAACTATAGTGGTGTAGGGTATAAAAAGAGCCACAGTTTCACATCCAAAGAATCGCAAGTGACTCGCGAGCCGTAGTTTTCCGACCCTGCTTTAACGATTTTAGGAATTCTTCTTATGTTTTAAGACTAATTATGTATGTTTATAAGATACATCGTGGCGTATGAGTGATAAATATTTTTCGAACAATAATCATACGCCCACGAAAAGTTAAGAAAATAATAAAAAAACGTTCAATATAAACATGCTTGTTTAGTTTCTTAAAAAACAAAACAACTACTTCTCGTCTTCCTTCTTCCACACACAACTTTGTGTTAAAATTTAACCAAAAATATTTACAATAAACATTTTCATAAAAGTCACATTTAAAATTTGATTTTTTTTATAACTAAAATAATATAAATTACTTTTTTCTAAAACACTCAACTTTATTTTTTTTTTTTGGTGTAAACAAGTTTATTTAGTTTTTTTATATCTATTTTTGTTTAACATTACATTATATTTTGTTAGCGTTTTTGTATATTTTATGATTTTAGTATACTTTTTATGCGACAGCTACCAAAAAAAAATCTTACTTTTTTATGTAGATGAATAATAAAAATATTTATACAAGTCTTAAATAAAACACAACACTGTTCATTTCAATGCTAATTTCTGGTAATATGCGTGTAAATTGTAGCCCACTAACTTTTTATATACTCCAACACACATATACAAGCGCCAGCAAAAAAGCAAAAGAGAGAGAAACAACTTTTAAGTAAAATTGCTGGTAATTTGAATATATTTACAAAAAAACATACGACATTCAAACTACAGTTAAACATGCATACATAAACACTCATACATGTATACACATAATAATCTCGGAAAAATACACCGACATACATTTGTATATGTATATACAATTACTTTGTAGCAAAACTCTAAGAGACAATTCATAAATATTTAAATTCATAATGTTTTGATGTAGTAAAAGAGTTGAGATTTTATTATGGATGACAACTTTTGTATGTGTGAATGTGTATGTTTGGTTGTTTATATGAAAGTATAAGAGTTATTGTTTTTGTTGTTGTAGGTTTAATATTTATACAGTTGGTTTTTGTTGCTTGGTTGGCTGGCTGATCGTTGTTTTTTGTTGTTGATGTCTCCTAAGTTAAAACCTCAAAATTGTGTAAATATATTAAACAAAAATACTTATGTATGTACCTACCAACACATATATAAATATATATTCCATATAAACACTTATACATTTACATCACTTTATATACGAGGTTAGGTAGAATCAAATGAATTTGTAAAACAATTTAACTCCTTGTTATTTCTGAAGTATAAAAAAAAATTAAACACTTTTCAATTCCCCTACGTATTAACTATTTTAAATTATATGCGTTGTAGTAATAGTATGATTAGAATGTACATTTATGTATATCTTTTTATATGTGTTTATGTCAAGTTAAAATATAAAGGAATACAAACATAAATGTGCATATAAATAACTTAAATAACATCGTAAAAACCCTACATTTGTAGTTATAAGTTTTTGTTTATATCAATGCATATGTGTGGATTCAACACCCCAATAGTCTTGCAAAAGGTCCATGTATACCTTTTAGAAAATAGAGTTTTACAAAGGTCTAAATATTTTGTCGCCACATAGTTGTATTTTAATTTGTTATCTGACATGTGTAGGGTCCCTAACATATCTAGGGGTAAGACAATTACCTCTTTTGGAGGATGAAACCACAATTACTCTTCTGACTGTTTAGTGTAGTCTAAAAAATAACAATTGCTTTCCTCCTTGCCTAAATCTAAATTATATGTAACATCAATAGTTCTGAAAAAACACTCCGAACTGCAAGGGAATATTTTAAAAAGTGTGTGTCATGTGTATGTTAATTTGCTGTAGTTGTCTTGTAAATTTTAAGTTGTTTTTTAGGGTAATTTCTTTTTTTCGTATTTTTTACTCTTTTGCTGTTATTTTGCACAATAAAAACCACAAGCAACAACTTTTACTATGACAACAACTAGAATGACTAACTAAAAAATATAGTTTAGTTTAAAAGATATACATATGTATGAAACTTACATACATATCATGCATTTATTGCAAGAGTGTACTAAAACTAAATTCGGTTTTTTGGAGCAAATATCTAGTTTTATTTTTTAATCGTATTATTCGTAAGATGTTTACATTAGTAAGAGTAAAGTGAGTTTTAATCCCTCAAAACCTTTTTCTTAAAACGGTGCTATTCGACTTAGCTTACTGTTGAAATAAATATATAACATATCTACAGTAAATTCGTATTCATATAGTATAAAATAGATATGATTTAGATTATATCTAGCTTTTTTTTCGATTTAAAGTTGTGTAGGAGAAGTTGAGTTATCATTTTACGGAATTTATTGGGTAATGGCAGGAGACATTTCCAACAATAGTACGAATGAAAACTTTTCGAGAAAGAATCCTTAAATAACCCAATTGTCATTAAATCATGTAAGAGTGCGACATTCGGCTGTGCCGAATCTTATATACCATTCACCATAGTGTTAAATTTAAGACTTCTTTCTTTAATTTTTCCAAAAAAATTGCATTACGTTCATAAATGCTTTCACATACTACAAATACTAAACGTTGTTGTTGTCGTTTCCAGCGGTTTACTTAAACAAACACAATTTACAAACAAGCAAGCAAACAAGTAATTTTTCATGCGTATGTAATGTTTTGACGAAATTTTCAGAGGTTGTCTCATATATCCGTTAGTTATGAATCGATTTTGCTGATTTTAAATAGGAAACTTCTCGAAAGTATGTCAGATAGAATTATTGAAGACTGAGATCCCAAAGATATTTGAGGTCTTCAACGCACAGACAGATAGAGAGACAGACGGACATGAAGAATCAGCTATCTATAAGGATTCAGAATATACTTATAGGTTCTGAAAGTTATGTTGTAAAAATTTCAAACGTAATGACAAACTTATATATACCCGTCTTACAAAGACAATATTTGCACCGAAAATTTGGATTTCCATAGTTAGTTAGTTAGTTAGTTTAGTTAGTTAGTTAGTTAGTTAGTTAGTTAGTTAGTTAGTTAGTTAGTTAGTTAGTAGTTAGTTAGTTAGTAGTTAGTTAGTTAGTTAGTTAGTTAGTTAGTTAGTTAGTTAGTTAGTTAGTTAGTTAGTTAGTTAGTTAGTTAGTTAGTTAGTTAGTTAGTAGTTAGTTAGTTAGTTAGTAGTAGTAGTAGTTAGTTAGTTAGTTAGTTAGTTAGTTAGTTAGTTAGTTAGTTAGTAGTAGTTAGTTAGTTAGTTAGTTAGTTAGTTAGTTAGTTAGTTAGTTAGTTAGTTAGTTAGTTAGTAGTTAGTAGTTAGTTAGTTAGTTAGTTAGTAGTTGTTAGTTAGTTAGTTAGTTAGTAGTTAGTAGTTAGTTAGTTAGTAGTTAGTTAGTAGTTAGTTAGTTAGTTAGTTAGTTAGTTAGTTAGTAGTAGTTAGTTAGTAGTTAGTTAGTAGTTAGTAGTTAGTTAGTTAGTTAGTTAGTTAGTTAGTTAGTAGTTAGTTAGTTAGTTAGATTAGTTAGTTAGTTAGTTTAGTAGTTAGTTAGTTAGTTAGTTAGTTAGTAGTTAGTTAGTTAGTTAGTTAGTTAGTTAGTAGTTAGTTAGTTAGTTAGTTAGTTAGTTTAGTTAGTTAGTTAGTTAGTTAGTAGTTAGTTAGTTAGTTTAGTTAGTTAGTTAGTTAGTTAGTTAGTTAGTTACGTTAGTTAGTATTAGTTAGTTAGTTAGTTAGTTAGTTAGTTAGTTCGTTAGTAGTTAGTAGTAGTTAGTTAGTTAGTTAGTTAGTTGTAGTAGTTAGTTAGTTAGTTAGTTAGTTCGTTAGTTAGTTAGTTAGTTAGTTAGTAGTTAGTTAGTTAGTTAGTTAGTTAGTTAGTTAGTTAGTTAGTTAGTTAGTTAGATTAGTTAGTTAGTAGTTAGTTTAGTTCGTTAGTTAGTTAGTTAGTTAGTTAGTAGTTAGTTCGTTCGTTCTTCGTTCGTTGTATCGTTCTTCGTTGTTCGTTTCGTTCGTTCGTTCTTCGTTCGTTGTAGTTCGTTAGTTTAGGTTAGTTCGTTCGTTGTTCGTTAGTTAGTTGTTGGTTAGTTAGTTAGTTCGTTAGGTTGTCGTTAGTTCGTTGTTCGTGTTCGTTTCGTTCTTAGTTAGTTGTTCGTTCGTTCTAGTCGTTAGTTAGTTAGTTAGTTGTTAGTTAGTTAGTTAGTTAGTTAGTTAGTTAGTTAGTTGTTAGTTAGTTAGTTAGTTAGTTCGTTAGGTGTTAGTTAGTTAGTTAGTTAGTTCGTTAGTTCGTTGTTAGTTAGTTCGTTAGTTAGTTGTTAGTTCGTTCGTTAGTTAGTTAGTTAGTTAGTTATGTTAGTTAGTTGTTAGTTCGTTCTTTAGTTAGTTTAGTTAGTTCGTTGTTGTTAGTTAGTTCGTTCGTTCGTTTCGTTCTTGTTAGTTCGTTCGTTAGTTCGTTCGTTCGTTCGTTGTTTTCGTTCGTTAGTTCGTTTCGTTCGTTAGTTCGTTGTTCGTTCGTTCGTTGTTAGTTGTTGTTCGTTCGTTGTTCGTCGTTAGTTGATGATTTCGCTTTCTACATGTCTTTGCAGCTAATTTTTCGTTGTAGACTTCTTAGTACTGACAAGCGGTTAAGGCTTATGAAACGATAAAAACGCTAACTGAATGGAATATAATTTTGTATTACATTCAAAACTTTATAAATAGCGAAAGCAACTTTTTCTCTTACCATCTCTCCCTTTCACTGACCACTGCATGTTTTTGCCAACCACATCCACATAAAATATCAAAACTTAGAAACGTTCTTCTGTCTAGTACTGTTTTTTAAGTAGTTTATTGTAGTTTTTATTATTCTCAGTAAAATATTTAGGTACTTATTCGTACTTTCTATTGTTAACAAAAATAATAGAGGGAAAAACAACAACATAAAAAAATTAAACTTATGATTATACGCCCTCTTAGCTTAACAATTGTTAGTCATATTGTCTAAAAGACAAACAATTGTATACTGTGTTTGTTCTTAATGTTACTCCACATTTTACGCAAAAAAAAAAAAACATAAATGTGAAAATCTATTGTTGAAAAGCAGAAAATAAAACACAAGAATAAACTTGTTAGATGTTTTCAGAGATACGGTATGAATGACAGAAGTTTAAAAGTCTTAATTAATTTTTGGTATAATGAAATATTTTGAAATAAGATGTAGAATTAAAATTTTGATTTTTTTTTTTAAATAAAACAACAAATTAGCAACTAAAACTATTTGAATTAGTTGATCAATTTCCCAATTTAAGCTAGTAACTGCAATTTCTTTGCTTTAACAAAACATTTTGCTGGGTTTGCTTTTTTTTGCCAAAGACAAATTGTGTTTATTCTCGGTTACCACAACATTGTTGTGGGTCAACAACTTTTTAAAATGTGTATTATTGTTTAACTTTAGTCGTTGCAAACAAAAAAAGAAGTAACAACACATAAAAAACAAAACTGTATAAAAACATTTGGTTTTTTGAAAAGTTCTTTTTCAAAGAAACCACTGCAACTTCAATTTTATTGTATGTATTTAAAGGGTTTCTTTATGTGAAATAAATTTTAAAAATATGCATACAAAGGAATGTTAAAAGAAATTGTAAAGAATATATTATTATTTGATTTTGTATAAGCTAAAGTAAGGGAGTTAGGTTAAAAAAAAAAAACAAATAAAGTTTTGCATGGTTTCTAGAGATGAAACAAAAGATTTTTAGAAAAATAAAACAATTTTGTAAATAAAATATAATATAATATAATATTATAATAGAAATTCAAAAGACTTTTAAGAAGGGTATATAATAACTAATTATGTTGAAATAAAAAAAGCTTTTGCAGAAGAATGCCTCAAGTGTAAAGAATACATTTTGTCATTTAGTTCTGTATAATTTACATATTTCAATTTCTGTACCTGTTTTCTTCAGACTCTTTAGAAAACAAAAATATTAGAGGACCTACAGTGCGTATGATTAATATTAATTAAATGGTTGTAGTGGAAAATTCCTTATAACTCGATAAATATTTCATCTTTTAAAATAATTCTAAAAGCGAAAGAAACTCTATAGAATCAGCTATAAAAAGAACGTTTAAAATCTCCAAAATTATAACCTTGAGTCTCATTTTTAATATTTCAAAACTTTTTCTATTTAAGACATTTCTAAGTCAAAACCTTGCAATACAATTTCTTTGTTTATAGAAAAATTCTAAATTAATTAAATTTTTTACTTGACTAAAAATTTCAATTTGTACCCTACATAAAAACTGAAATGGAAAATAACTTGTGACAAAAAATGTTGCGTATGTACAAATCAAAAGTAACAGATTTTCACAAGAAAAACTGAAAATGAAAAAACAAAAAAAAAAAGATTCTGTAAATGTGAAGACATTTGAGACATTTTAGTAAGACACTTGAACAATACATTTTACTTTTAGTTCCAAACGAGCAGTAAACAAAAACTTTGAATGAGTGACATGAATAGAACATTTTCTATAGAGAAATGTTTGAGCACAAATGTACAATGAAAAAAATAAATATAAAATTTTATGACTACAACAACAATGGTAAAATAATAATAAATAGCAACAGAAAAGGGCAACAAACATTAATGGAAAATACAGGTTGAGAATAATAATTGTAAAACGAGGTTGGTTACAAATTTTAAAAAAATATTTACGAAAATTATTACGAAGCAATAAAAAGCTAACCTAACAAGTCTATAGTCTAGTCTATAGTCTAGTCTATAGTCTAGTCTATAGTCTAGTCTATAGTCTAGTCTATAGTCTAGTCTATAGTCTAGTCTATAGTCTATAGTCTAGTCTATGGTCTAGTCTATAGTCTAGTCTATAGTCTAGTCTATGGTCTAGTCTATAGTCTAGTCTATAGTCTAGTCTATAGTCTAGTCTATAGTCTAGTCTATAGTCTAGTCTAGTCTATAGTCTAGTCTATAGTCTATAGTCTAGTCTATAGTCTAGTCTATAGTCTAGTCTATAGTCTAGTCTATAGTCTAGTCTATAGTCTAGTCTATAGTCTAGTCTATAGTCTAGTCTATAGTCTAGTCTATAGTCTAGTCTATAGTCTAGTCTAGTCTAGTCTATAGTCTAGTCTATAGTCTAGTCTATAGTCTAGTCTACAGTCTAGTCTATAGTCTAGTCTATAGTCTAGCCTAGTCTAGTCTATAGTCTGGTCTAGTCTAGTCTAGTCTAGTCTAGTCTATATCTAGTCTAGTCTATAGTATAGTCTATAGTCTAGTCTATAGTCTAGTCTATAGTCTAGTCTAGTCTATAGTCTAGTCTAGTCTATAGTCTAGTCTATAATCTAGTCTATAGTCTAGTCTATAGTCTAGTCTATATTCTAGTCTATAGTCTAGTCTATAGTCTAGTCTATAGTCTAGTCTATAGTCTACTCTATAGTCTAGTCTAGTCTATAGTCTAGTCTATAGTCTAGTCTATAGTCTAGTCTATAGTATAGTCTATAGTCTAGGTCTCTGCTACTAGTCTGCGGTTCAGTCTATCGACTAGTCTATGAACTAGTCAATAGACTTGCAAGAGACCAATCTGTGGACTAGTCGATTGCCTGTTCTATACACTATTCAATTGACTAGTCAATTAACTACTCTGTGGACTCGTCTATTGACTAATCTATTGACAAATATTTACACCAATCTATGGAATACTCTATTAACTACCATATTGATTAGGTTATTGACTAGTCTATAAATTTATCTGCTGGAAAATTTATCCTTTCACTTTTAATTTCTGAACAACCCTCATTATTAACTATAAAAATCAACTAGTATATTTTAGATTTTTTCGAGTAGCAACAAAAACAACATTGTTGCAAATTTATTTTTGCAAATGGAAAAATAAACCTAAAAAAAAACAAATATTTACAATAAAACAACACTTGTGTGTCAAAAGCATTTAACCTGAAAGGACATTTGGCAATTTTCTGCTGTCAAAGTGTCAATTGTTTTATGTCCTTATATATTTCTCTTTAGATTTTTGCCTCAACAACAAAAAAAAATATGTTTTTGTAGAAAAACGACTTAAAATACAGCTTTTAAAAAGTAACAATTTACTACTACAGTTAATAAAGGAATGAGAAAGAAAGAGAGAGAGTTAAAAGAGCTTTAGTAAATTGCTTACTAAAAGTAAAATAGAAAAAATTCAAAAATATCCTTAAAATTTCATACGAAAATTTCTTCATTATAACATGTTTGTTTCCTGTTTTTTCTGGCTTATTTTCAGATAATAATTTCATTTGTGATTGTCGCCTGCAATGGTTGTATGAATTGAAAAATCGTACACGTCATCAACAGTTGCGTGACTCTTTGGAAAAATTCATCTGCAATTTGCAGGAGCCACATTTGCACAATTTCATCGAACCAGTGCCCAATCATGTGTTGCAGTTATTAAATGTGGGTGGCATAAATGCTGCACTAAGCGGTAGTGACCCCTTTATGAGTGGAGTCGGTATTAGTAGTAAAAAACATCATACGAAAACACGCCAGGGAGGCCAAAGACGTAATAATAAATTTGAGACTCAAATTCAATTAACCGACGATGGACAGGAGCATGAGCAGACATTAGAAAATTCAGCTTCATTGAAAAAGAAACGTGCTTTATCGCAGTACCAAAGCATTGGCAGTTTAGATGCCAGCAGTACAAATAAGGATACTAGTCATACGCCCGTTGAAAGTCATTACATATTTGGGGGACCAGACAGTAACAGTGGCATGCATAATGATTATTTTGATTCAAACTCTGAGGTACTTTTGACACATCCCGTCAAAATGGAAGATGAACTGGAATTGATGAAACAAAATGCTTTATACTCACAAAATAACGATGTTCTGACATCAGCACAGAGTCACAATCATTTGGATGGTGCCGACTTGATGCCTGTACAGGCTTTAGCCATACCAGTACGTCTGTTCTTACTGAAGCCAGAACGTCTGCCCTGTCATGAGGAGTTGAGTGATCCCACAGAATTGCCTCTGTCCCGAGATCTTATGGATGCTCGCAGTAGTAATGTGCAAGTGTTATCAGCCTCTACTAATGGCTCAATAAGTAAACATGCCTTTAATATTTTATGGCTGATATTGGCCATTGTTTATGGCACTCAAGTTGGCTAAGAAGGTATTAAGGCATCTTAACTAACACTCTCACACACACACAACATTTTTTAGTTTGATTTTTACATAAAAGGGTTTGAATTGTAAGAAAGAGAAAAAAAAAATAATTGAAAAACAAAATAACGGGTTTATTGCATACAAAATAATTAATTTCATTAAGGGGTCATTAAGATTTTTTCACTAATATTAAAAAACTAAAAAAAGAGCAAAGAAAAAAGAAAAAAAAATTATAATATTAAGCTAAATAAGTAATAATTTCAAAATTCACCTTGTGTTCTTATTCATATAAAAACAAAAAATAAATAAATAATAAAAATTATTAATTAACTAAATCATTTATAATTTGTTAAAAGCTTTTTTAATGAAAACAAAACTACTTTTACCAAAAAAAAAAAAAAGAAATACTTAATTCAGGTTTTAATTTATAATTTTTATATTAATTTAATATAATTTTTTCATTTAGTATTAAGAACTCTCTAACATAACAATAAACTAAATTAAATACTATTATTTTAAAACATATATAAAACAAAAACAAAAAAAAATAAAATTTTTATGCTTAATTGCTTGCAGAATAAAATTTATCAATTTAATTTATTTATTTTTTTTTATATTTATATATGTATTTAAAACAAATGCCAAAGCAGTCCAATAATTTATTTTATAAGTCATAATTTAATTGTAAATACACTGATCATCAGAAAACAAAAAAATTAAAAATTAAATAATAAAAATTAAATACACAAAAAAAATAAATAATATTTTCAAAATTTTTTTATTATTGCTGATTTCTAAATGAAAGTAAATGTTGCATTATAAAAAGGGAATTAAATAGTATTTGTAAAATATAAAATATTTAACTTTTTTATATGGAAAATAAAAAAAAGAACAATTATAATACTTGTAAAGTACTTAGAATTTCAAAATATATTCCTTTCAAAATTAAATTTTTTCACACAAACTTAACATAACTATCAACGATAACTTTCGTTTTCTAAAACCAAACTTCAAATATTTTATAGCAATTGTCAGAGACTTAATACAAAGGGGATTATATTGAGTTTGTCATTTATTTTTTAATACATCGAAATATTATTCATAAATCCACAAAAGTATATATGTATGTTCCAATTCCATATTCGATTCTAATTCCACTTAATAAGGTTTGTTTGTCTGTTCATCTGTTGAAAACAAGATAGGGTCCAGACAGGACAATTTATTCATATAAAAACATGATAAGATTTGTTTTATCTACAAATGACCACCCAAAATATCATTGTAATAGTGTTAACAAAACCATATAGACCTAATGACGACACCAGCTTGCAGGGAAGAGCTATCATGGAGTGTGTGATATGTAGATTAAAGACTAACATACATTCTGATATCAAGAAAACAATTAGGATGATATCAGCTACTAATATTGAATCTATGAATATATTGGACTGTAAGAGATTCACATACCGAATACTCTTCCAGTGGTAAGCTCTGCATCATGCCACTCGAGAATAATCGGAATGTACTTGTTATAAATTAAAGGAATCTGACGTAAGCAAAATCGTTGAAGGCAACGAAAGCAATGTGAAACTCATACGAGGAATAAGCGAACGAATTTACGTACACAACTAAGTATACAAAATTGAATTGAACTTCAGACATTTTATACAATTGTCAGAGACTCAACCCAAAGGGGATTATATTGAGGATAATCGGTGTGTACTTGCTATCAATTGAAGGAATCTGAAGAAAGCAAAATCGTTGAAAGCAACGAGAATTCCATACGATCGTTAGGAATAAGGGAACGGTGGTCCAGTTTTACGTACACAACTAAGTATACAAAATTGAATTACAAGATTCAGAAGAATATATGCAGGGTGTCCCATAGGAACTGAGGACCATTTCAAAAAAAAAAATTTTTTATTTTCTCGTGTTAAGTACATTCATGTGCATCTATTGGAGGTATTTCTAAATAAGATTCTTAAAAAGGCTATTCCTAATGTAGAGCATGCGGAGAGGATAGTGAAACTCTTGAACATGTTCTTTGTAATTGCCATTATTTTTCGAAATTACATTCAAATATTGCGATGATATTTTAGATATTACATTACTAAGCAATATCCTCAAATTAAAATTCTAAAGAACTATATTCTATCAACTATGTTTCTGAACTCTCATAGACCCCTACATAAAATTTTTCAAACCAATATTTTCCAATTAAAAGGGGGCAATAGCGCCCTAGGTGTAATTTTTCTGACATTTTTCGCCAACATATAAAGACTTTTTCAGAAAATATTATTAACATTTAAATCTGGCTAGAATATACCAGAAGACCAATGAGTTTTCGCATAATCGAAATCTATAGAGAGATTTTGGTTTTCGTATCTATTTCTATCTTTAAGATCTTAAAGAATTATTTTGCTTTAAATAATTTATTGATACCTATAAACCGAGCACAGATGCTCTTCCGAAAAGCTATCCTCCCTTATATGGATGATTTTATAAATTTTTTTATTTTCCATCAGAGTAAGTTATAGAAAATTTGATGGAGATTCTCAACCACACTAACCCTTTTGATTCAGTACTCTAATTTCAAGGACATTGTGATTTTTTTGTATTTAATTTTTTTAAATCTAGAAATAGGGTGCTACTGTAATCATTTAATTGAGAGGGTAACGCTTCTGTACAACTTGCGTTTGCTGCACAATTGTGCTGTAAATGTAACAATTTGTTTAACAGTGTTAATTAATGCTACAAACGGTATGTATATGTATCACTTACAGTTTTTAAAAGACGAACAAGAGCGGAGATACATACATATGTACCAGTCGCTTCGAAAGGGCTAACCCTTTAAGCAACTTTACCCAACATCGTTAAAAAATAAAAGTCCTTTCTACATACTTGTTTCTTAGTGTAGCAGCGCAAGATGATGTTCAAAATCTTGGTGAAATCTTTCACACATAGAAAAGGCGTTTCACATATATGTGCATCGATCTGATCATGTTTGAAAATGACGGTGATATAAGACATTTGTACAAAATTATAAGACTTTCCTTTTTTGCAGAAAGACAGGCAGACAGACAGACAGACACAAAGAAAGACAGACAGACGGCCGGACAAAACTTCATTATTCCATAATCTTACTTTTGCGGATCTACAATAAACATTTCAATGTCTCCGTAAATTAACTCTTTCGGCAATAATGGGTTAGTTGTTAAAATTTCTAACTTCTAAATACAATCCGATCAGATAAATGAAACAACTGATTTTACGCACGATAGAAGAATTAGGTACATAGAATGTGCGTCTCATACAAGATAAATTTTCAATAGGGGGTCGTGATGTAATTCATAACAACCCGCACGTCGAGATGCGTACTCTTGTAATGAATATTCTTTGATACCACTCAAGAACGAGACATTAGCAAGCAGAAGCATTCATCCAAGAGCAAATAGATTTAATACCACACGAGTTCCCACAAAAACTGAGAATACTTCGAAAAAAAGTATTACACAAAGGACTAGGACTGGTCCAAAACTGATCCAAGTCCACTTAACAACCACTTTATCCACAAATGTATTACATCCGACTAATCCCACACAACTCCCTAGCTAAAATTATAGTAGTATATAATCCACAACATTGCCCTATGTAATGCAGGATATGGACCAATTCGTTTTGTATTAACATGAGCAACATCTCCATTACAAAAGGAATACTAAATAGATCATGATTGAGGGAGTAGTTTTGGAATTACATAAATGAATCGTGTCCAATCCAATAGTATTTATGAGGTTGCAGCCGAGAAGTTTTGGAAGATTATTTGGCATTTCCGATATGTTTCTAGAGCTCAATAAAAATAAGTAATTTTGTTTGCTATATAAAAAACGGAACAATAAACAACCAACCAACCTATCAAATAAACGCCTAAGCGGAATATTTTGACGTCAAAATAGTTTGTTGTCTGTAATTGATGGTACCAGAAGGTTTACACATTAATTTTATCTGTACCCTACACAATGTAGCCCACATAAGTTTTGTCTTACCCGCCTTACGATCTAGGCCTTGCCCGTTCAACTAGGCTAACAGAAAAAGTATTCTTCCGAAGAATTCCTTGGCGTATAATCTATATATTGCCAAATAAAGTTGAAAAAGGCAATATAGAAGGCAATATTGTACCAATGCTACACGCCCAAAACTTTAAAAAATTTCCATATTTTTATGTCACAAATCCAATATAAGATACAAATTGTATGGAAAAATCTCCATTTACTGATAATGCTGAAAACTAACTAATTACTGTTTCCATAACTTTAACTTTAAAAAACTATAAAAATATACCATTTTTACACGACTTTAAACAAATACTGCAATTTAAAATCTCTATTTCCGGAAAAACAACTCTTCATATTACAAATAAATTAAACATAACAATACATTTCATACATAAATTAGTTTTAGTAACTATGGAGAAAAAAGAAGAGAGAACTTATGTTTAATGTCCTTTTTACATTTGTAATATTTTCCATTAAAAATATTGTTCTTGTTTAAACTTGTATTATTTTACTAGTGTTTTCGTTTGTTTAAGGATTTTCCAGTAAGATTCTAATACACACACACACACAAAAACAACATTTACTTATCCTAGTTGCAGGATATAATATTATACACAAATACTCCTTTACTTGTATACACACACATAGAGTTTTATACATATAATTTTAAAATAAATACCTACATACATATGTATGTAAGTAAGTATATACTGGTATAAATATTTTTTTTAGGTCAAACACTGTGTAAATACATGTGTATGTATTTATGTAACTAACTACTATCTCTCTACATTAAATGTAAGATAAACTAAAGATAGTTTTAGTCTGCAAATATAAAATTAAAAAAAGAGAAACTAAACTTTCCACATTCACAAATAAAATAGATCTAGAAAGGAATGAAATAAAACTTAAAAAAAACATCTACAAAAGAATAAAATACAAAACAAGATTTTTAAAAGACGGCAATATGAAAAAAATAGTAGTCTTGTATTAAAATAAAATAAAAACACAAGTAATACAAACCCCAAACTCGGCCAAATACCGACTATAAAATAAAAATCCTACACTACTCTATACTAATGAGCAGCAGGTCGGTTATATTCTGCTGGTTTGTGTTGTGGATTTAATCTACAACCAAAAATTAAATACAAATAAATTACTCAATTTGTAATAAATTAAATACTTTTTTTAATTTTTCACATTGCTCAAATATTTGACGCAACTAAAAGCACTAAAAGTCATTTACGTGCTTCAAGCTTAAAAAGTTATTATAGACAAGACTAAAGACTAGCACATAGATTAGACTAGACTATCGAATAGACTAGACTATCGAATAGACTAGACTATCGACTATAGACTTGACTATAGACTAGACTATAAACTAGACTATAGACTAGACTATAGACTAGACTATAGACTAGACTATAGACTAGACTATAGACTAGACTATAGACTAGACTATAGACTAGACTATAGACTAGACTATAGACTAGACTATAGACTAGACTATAGACTAGACTATAGACTAGACTATAGACTAGACTATAGACTAGACTATAGACTAGACTATAGACTAGACTATAGACTAGACTATAGACTAGACTATAGACTAGACTATAGACTAGACTATAGACTAGACTATAGACTAGACTATAGACTAGACTATAGACTAGACTATAGACTAGACTATAGACTAGACTATAGACTAGACTATAGACTAGACTATAGACTAGACTATAGACTAGACTATAGACTAGACTATAGACTAGACTATAGACTAGACTATAGACTAGACTATAGACTAGACTATAGACTAGACTATAGACTAGACTATAGACTAGACTATAGACTAGACTATAGACTAGACTATAGACTAGACTATAGACTAGACTATAGACTAGACTATAGACTAGACTATAGACTAGACTATAGACTAGACTAGTAGACTAGACTATAGACTAGACTATAGACTAGACTATAGACTAGACTATAGACTAGACTATAGACTAGACTATAGACTAGACTATAGACTAGACTATAGACTAGACTATAGACTAGACTATAGACTAGACTATAGACTAGACTATAGACTAGACTATAGACTAGACTATAGACTAGACTATAGACTAGACTATAGACTAGACTATAGACTAGACTATAGACTAGACTATAGACTAGACTATAGACTAGACTATAGACTAGACTATAGACTAGACTATAGACTAGACTATAGACTAGACTATAGACTAGACTATAGACTAGACTATAGACTAGACTATAGACTAGACTATAGACTAGACTATAGACTAGACTATAGACTAGACTATAGACTAGACTATAGACTAGACTATAGACTAGACTATAGACTAGACTATAGACTAGACTATAGAATAGACTATAGACTAGACTATAGACTAGACTATAGACTAGACTATAGACTAGACTATAGACTAGACTATAGACTAGACTATAGACTAGACTATAGACTAGACTATAGACTAGACTATAGACTAGACTATAGACTAGACTATAGACTAGACTATAGACTAGACTATAGACTAGACTATAGACTAGACTATAGACTAGACTATAGACTAGACTATAGACTAGACTATAGACTAGACTATAGACTAGACTATAGACTAGACTATAGACTAGACTATAGACTAGACTATAGACTAGACTATAGACTAGACTATAGACTAGACTATAGACTAGACTATAGACCAGACTATAGACTAGACTATAGACTAGACTATAGACCAGACTATAGACTAGACTATAGACTAGACTATAGACTAGACTATAGACTAGACTATAGACTAGACTATAGACTAGACTATAGACTAGACTATAGACTAGACTATAGACTAGACTATAGACTAGACTATAGACTAGACTATAGACTAGACTATAGACTAGACTATAGACTAGACTATAGACTAGACTATAGACTAGACTATAGACTAGACTATAGACTAGACTATAGACTAGACTATAGACTAGACTATAGACTAGACTATAGACTAGACTATAGACTAGACTATAGACTAGACTATAGACTAGACTATAGACTAGACTATAGACTAGACTATAGACTAGACTATAGACTAGACTATAGACTAGACTATAGACTAGACTATAGACTAGACTATAGACTAGACTATAGACTAGACTATAGACTAGACTATAGACTAGACTATAGACTAGACTATAGACTAGACTAAACTATAGACTAGAATATATATCAAGAGTCTGTGATAGCCACGTGGAGCTTAGGTACTGAGTGGAAATTTTAGGCGCTCATCTTCATCTCATTTAAACTTTGTCGTGTTATACTAGTTAGGACTAAAGCACCTTTAGCAGCTATAGCCGATCTGTAATTATTAAAAATGTTTTATTCTTAATCAGGTGTAAAATGTTCTTTAATTCTTCAAAAATTCTTCCTTCTCTGTAGTGCAGGATTTTATTTATGCAAAAACATAATTAAAAACTCTACTTATAAATAAAATTAAACCTCCGATATACTGGTGTTTCATTATTTATAAAATTTCACTACAAAAAATTCCTCTTTTTTTACTATAAAATTATTATTTAATTAAACTTAAGTATATGTCAATACAGATTCAATAACATTAATATAAAACTATAAAAGAATATTAAAAAAGTGCTTGTATAATATGAAAAAAAATGCTTGTAATGAAGTTTAAAACTCGTAGGGTTAGTGTTAAATATTTAAGGCAAAAATAAAAAATAAAAAACGAAAAAAAATAACAAAAATAAGAAATGTAAATATTTAAACTCTTACAACACAAATTGTATATAAATTAAAAAATAAACTTAAATTTCAAATATTTCTTTTAAAATTTAAAATTATAAATACCTTTTCAAAAAAAAGAAAACAAATATTTATTTTGTAATTAAACATTTATGGGAGTATCTCTGAGAGCTTTGTAAGTAATTAATGACAAAAAATCGACAATTAAATATTTCAAACTTCTATTTACTCTAGATTTTTGTAATAGAAGCAAAAAAATAATTGTAGTTTTATATAAATAAATAAACACCGAATTTAAATTTAAATGAAAAAAACTCTATTTAAAGATAAACATTAAAAATAAAAACAGAAAAAATCACAAAAAATATACTTTTTCATTTATAATAAATTAGTGTTAAATAAATTTATTTATGAATAAATAAAATTATTTTAGCTTAAGACTGAAAGTGAAAATGTATGAACATAATTGATTATTGATATATAAATAACAACAAAAACAACGTAATAAATAATATAAAAACAAAAATATAATAAGGGGAAAGATAAAATGCCATTATAATAATTGAATATGATGAACTAGAGTGTAAGTGCTTAAAGAAAATGAAGTGAAAACAAAACAAAATATTATAATAGGATTTTTTCCACTAAATATTCTATAGTCTATAAGAGGTGGAAAAAAGCTAAAAAAAATATAAAAGAAAAACAGCAACAACAACCAATTACATAGAATTCAAAAATATTTTGGGGGACTCCAGAATAAACAAACATCTTTCATGTTTTCAAAGGATCAGTTTTGAAAGTAAAAGTTTCACATTTGTTTTAGTTAAAAAATTGCACCCAAGTTTTTTAACTTGGTATAGTTTTTTATTTATAAAATCCTTATTTATAAAAAAATTTTACAACTTATTAAAACAGATTTTTTCATGGCCCTATGCTCCCTCGAGGAACGTTTTTATGTATATATAAAGAAGATTTTCAAAAACATCGTCTCTTATAAACAAATGTCCAAAATTTGTGTTTTAAAACGAAAGTAACTAAAGTTCTCTTATATTAATTATAAAAAAGGGAAAATTCTCTTCTGTACAAAACTTCCAGAAAATTCTTTTTATTACAGAATAAACATTTTATTATAGAACTTTTTTGAAAAAAATCTCTTTCTATAGAAAAATTTCGAGACAATTTTATAGAAAATTTTCAAAAAATTTCTCTTTTTATAGAAAATTTTTGAGAAAATTCTCTTCTTATAAAAAATTTCCAAGAAAACTCTCTTTTTATAAAAAATTCCCTTTTAAAGAATATTCTCTTTTTATAGAAAATTTTCGAAAAAATTCTCTTCTTAAAAAAAATGTTTGAAGAAAATTTTCGAGAAAATTCTCTTTTTATAGAAAATATTCCTGAAAATTCTCTTTTTATAGAAAATTTTCGAGAAAATTCTCTTTTTATAGAAAATTTTCGAGAAAATTCTCTTTTTATAGAAAATTTTCGAGAAAATTCCCTTTTTATAGAAAATTTTCGAGAAAATTCCCTTTTTATAGAAAATTTTCGAGAAAATTCTCTTTTTATAGAAAATTTCCAAGAAAATTCTCTTCTTATAAAAAATTTCCGAGAAATTTTTCGAAAAAAATTTCCCTTTAAAGAAAATTTTCGAGAAAATTCTCTTTTTTATAGAAAATTTTCTACAAAATTCTCTTTTGATAGAAAATTTTCCACAAAATTCTCTTTTGATAGAAAATTTTCCACAAAATTCTCTTTTGATAGAAAATTTTTGAGAAAATTCTCTTTTGATAGAAAATTTTCCACTAAATTCTCTTTTTAAAGAAAATTTTCCAGAAAATTCTCTATTTATAGAAAATTTTCCAGAAAATTCTCATTCTATAGAAAATTTTAGAGAAAATTCTCTTTCTATAGAAAATTTTCGAAAAAATTCTCTTTTGATAGAAAATTATCGAAAAAATTCTCTTTCTATAGAAAATTTTGGAGAAAATTCTCTTTCTATAGAACATTTTTGAGAAAATTATTTTTCTATAGAAAATTTTCGCGAATATTCTTTTTCTATAGAATATTCGAGAAATTTCTCTTTCTATAAAACATTTTAGAGAAAATTCACTTTATAGAGAAAATTTTTGAGAAAATTCTCTTTCAATAGAAAATTTTCGAAAAATTTCTCTTTCTATAAAACCTTTTCGAGAAAATTTCCTTTATATAGAAAATTTTGAAGAAAATTCCCTTTCAATAGAAAATTTTGAAGAAAATTCCCTTTCAATAGAAAATTTTTGAGAAAATTCTTTTTCTTTTTTGAGAAAATTTTCTTTCAATAGAACATTTTCGAGAAAATTCTCTTTCTATAGAATATTTTCCTTTTCTATAAATTCTCTTTTTATAGAAATTTTTTTAAAAAATTCTGTTCTTATAGAAAATGTTGGAGAAATTCTCTTACAGAAAATTTTGGAGAAAATTCTCTTATAGTAAATTTACGAGAAATTTTGCAAAAAATTCTCTTTATAAAGAATATTTTCGTGAAAATTCTCTTTGCAAAGAATATTTTCGAAAAAATTCTCTTTGCAAAGAATATTTTCGAGAAAATTCTCTTTTTATAGAAAATTTTGGAGAAAATTCTCTTTTTATAAAAAAGTTTAAAAAAATTTTCTTTTTATAGAATATTTTAGAGAAATTTCTCTTTTTATAGAAATTTTTCGAGAAAAAACTCTTTTTATAGAAAAATTTCGAAAAAATGTTTTTCTAAGAATTAAAAATTTCTCAAAATTTTCTTTTAAAATAAAACATTTTCGAAAATTTTCCTTTTTATAAATAATTTTCGAAAATTCTACTTTCTAAAGTTTTTATAAAAATGTTTTATTTTCCACTTTTGTTTTAAATGTACAAATATCTCTAAGTAAAACTGCCTCCCATCTCGATTTGGTACTTAACTCCAATGTGGTAAGCAAAAATTTAAATAAAAAAACTTAAAAATTATTATTAAGCAATTAATTTTTAAGTAGTAGTTAAATAAAAATTTAATGTAATATTAGTAAAACCTTATTTTAAACATTTTTATTTTACAATATTGAGTGCATAGTAAAAAATAATGCAAATATAGTAAAAAGATAAAAAAATCAACAAAAAGCTTCTATGGTGAAAATATATAAATTAAAAATTCATATACAAACAATATTGACTTTTATAAAAAGAGCAAAACCTTTTTCATTTCATTAATAAAAAATAAAATTTATGTTATTTTTTTATAATATTGATATTTTTAAAATAAGTATAAATGTAGTATATGTTTTTTTATATATACAATATAAATTAAACTATATAGAATTAATAATAAATACATGTTTATATTTAAGAACATTTATAGCAACTAATAATAGTAAGTGTAAAATAATATTTAAAAAAGCATTAAATAAATACTTATAAAAAATGTATATTTTTCAAAGAATAGTAAGTAGTTGTTACACAACAACACAAACATTTTTCAATAAAAATAATTTCTTTAAAATAGAGAAAAGCAAGAAAAACCTAAGTTTTTCTACTTGGAGTAAAATAAAGTAAGAAAAATATACAGAAAATTATATTCTAATAAAGAAATAAGAAAAGCTTAGATACAATGGAGTCTCTAGAGAAAATAAAATCATTTAATTTGCGTTTAAACATTAGAAAAAAGATCACAAAGCAAACAAAACAAAATTATAAGAAAAAATAATATACAAATACATAATAAAAATACAAAAAAGAAAACTATACAATTTACAAAATTAAAACCAATAATAAAAAAAATCGAAACCGAGATCCAATAAAACAAAATGAAATAAAATTAAATTATAATGAAACCACAAAAAAAAATAGAATATAAGAAAATAATGGAATAAAAATGAATTGTAATGTAATTTATGCAGTCAGATATGAGTATAAAAATTTAAATAATAACAAAACAAAAAAAAAAAAAAAAATCTAAAATTAAAATTCAATAAAAGATTTCCTCTCCTTTTTCCTCCTTCCCCTGTCCTCTGAACAAGAAAACAAATGAAAAACTACACCTAAATATATATTTAATGTAAAAAAAATAAATGCAATCAAATGTTTTTTAATTTCAATGGGATTTTATCTAAAGATCACTTAAGTAAGTATAAAAAGGAAGTTATTTAATAAAATATGGCCAATTAAGCATTTTGTGCAGAAATATTGATTGATTTTTTATAGTTTCTAAAATTTAATATGACAGATAGATTAAGGAGGTCCTGCAATATGCTATCAAGAGAAATTATAAAAAAATTTCCTCTACCATAGTGTGTTCAAAGAGTATCTTTTGAAGAACGAAAAAGTCCCAAAAAATCCCCTTTTTTATTTTATCAGTCAATATTATAGAAAATTAAAGAAAATCACCTTTTAAAGAGCGAAAAGTACCAAAAAATCCCCTTTTATATGTTCTCACTTACTCCGGGCACTACATGCTTAATTTCATGTTTCTACGTTCAATATTATAGAGAATTCAAAAAGTACCTTTTGAAGAACGAAAAAGTACCAAAAAATCCCCTTTTATATTTTATCAGTCAATATTATAGAAAATTAAAAAAATCACCTTTTAAAGAGCGAAAAGTACCAAAAAGTCCTTTTTTATATGACCTCACATACTCCGGGCCTTAATTTCATCTCTACAGATTCAAAATAAAACTTAAAAAGTACCTTTTGAAGAACGAAAACGTACAAAAAAGTTCCCGTTTATGTGTTCCCACTTAACCCTGGCTCTACATACTAAATTTCATTTTTCTAGGTTCAATATTATAGAAAATTCAAAAAGCACCTTTTGAAGAACAAAAAATCTAAATTTTTTATGAAATTTTCGGAGGTTATCTCGGATTTTTGCTCATCTCCGTTATTTAAGAAGCGAATATGCTGATTTTAAATAAAAAACTTCTCGAAATCATGTCTGACAGAATTGTTGAAGATTTGGATTCCGAAGAAAATTGATTTCAACATACAGACACACAAACAGACAGACAGTCAGATAGACAGACAGACGGACATAGATTCGTTATCTGTAAGAACTCGGAATATTTATACTTTATAGGGTCGGAAAATTTTATTATAGAAATTTCAAACGGAATGATAAACCTCTCAAGAAGGTGAAAGTTATAAAAAAGAAAATTTCTACAAAAACAACATTTTTCATAAAAAAGATTAAGTTTGATAATTTTCTGTACATTTTTTCCAAAATATCTATAAACAAATTGTTTTGTAAAACAAACTTTTGAATGAGTTTTCTATAAAAATAAATATTTCTTTAAAAGAGAATATAAAATTTTCTTTAATAAGTTAATTTTCTAAAAATTTCAAAGAATAGTTTCTATAAAAAGAAAATTTCCACGAATAGTTTCTATGAAAAGAAAATTTCCACGAAAAGTTTCTATAAAAAGAAAATTTCTACGAAAATTTTCTATAGAAAGACAATTTTTTCGAAAATTTTCTGTAGAAAGAGAATTTTCTCACAAATTTTCTATAGAAAAAATAATTTTCTCAAAAATTGTCCATAAAAAGAAAATTTTCTCGAAAATTTTTCATTAAAAAGAAAATTTTCATCGAAAATTTTTCATAAAAATCTCGAAAATTTTCATAAAAAGAAAATTTTCTCGAAAATTTTTCATAAAAAGAAAATTTTCTCGAAAATTTTTCATAAAAAGAAAATTTTCTCGAAAATTTTTCATAAAAGAAATTTCTCGAAAATTTTCTAAAAGAAAATTTTCTCGAAAATTTTCATAAAAAGAAAATTTTCTCGAAAATTTTCATAAAAGAAAATTTTCTCGAAAATTTTTCATAAAAAGAAATTTTCTCGAAAATTTTCATAAAAAAATTTTCTAAAAAAAAAAAAATTTTCTCGAAAATTTTCATAAAAAGAAATTTTCTCGAAAATTTTCATAAAAAGAAATTTTCTCGAAAATTTTCATAAAAGAGAATTTTCTCGAAAATTTTCATAAAAAGAAAATTTCTAAAAAGAGAATTTTCTCGAAAATTTTCTATAAAAGAGAATTTTCTCGAAAATTTTCTATAAAAGAGAATTTTCTCGAAAATTTTCTATAAAAGAGAATTTTCTCGAAAATTTCTATAAAAGAGAATTTTCTCGAAAATTTTCTATAAAAGAGAATTTTCTCGAAAATTTTCTATAAAAAGAGAATTTTCTCGAAAATTTTCTATAGAAAGAGAATTTTCTCGAAAATTTTCTATAGAAAGAGAATTTTTCTCGAAAATTTTCTATAGAAAGAGAATTTTCTCGAAAATTTTCTATAGAAAGAGAATTTTCTCGAAAATTTTCTATAGAAAGAGAATTTTCTCGAAAATTTTCTATAGAAAGAGAATTTTCTCGAAAATTTCTATAGAAAGAGAATTTTCTCGAAAATTTTCTATAGAAAGAGAATTTTCTCGAAAATTTCTATAGAAAGAGAATTTTCTCGAAAATTTTCTATAGAAAGAGAATTTTCTCGAAAATTTTCTATAGAAAGAGAATTTTCTCGAAAATTTTCTATAGAAAGAGAATTTTCTCGAAAATTTTCTATAGAAAGAGAATTTTCTCGAAAATTTTCTATAGAAAGAGAATTTTCTCGAAAATTTTCTATAGAAAGAGAATTTTCTCGAAAATTTTCTATAAGAAAGAGAATTTTCTCGAAAATTTTCTATAGAAAGAGAATTTTCTCGAAAATTTTCTATAAAAAGAGAATTTTCTCGAAAATTTTCTATAAAAAGAGAATTTTCTCGAAAATTTTCTATAAAAAGAGAATTTTCTCGAAAATTTTCTATAAAAAGAGAATTTTCTCGAAAATTTTCTATAAAAAGAGAATTTTCTCGAAAATTTTCTATAAAAAGGAATTTTCTCGAAAATTTTCTATAAAAAGAATTTTCTCGAAAATTTTCTATAAAAGAGAATTTTCTCGAAAATTTTCTATAAAAGAGAATTTTCTCGAAAATTTTCTATAAAAGAGAATTTTCTCGAAAATTTTCTATAAAAGAGAATTTTCTCGAAATTTTCTATAAAGAGAATTTTCTCGAAAATTTTCTATAAAAGAGAATTTTCTCGAAAATTTTCTATAAGAGAATTTTCTCGAAATTTCTATAAAAGAGAATTTTCTCGAAAATTTTCTATAAAAAGAGAATTTTCTCGAAAATTTTCTATAAAAGAGAATTTTCTCGAAAATTTTTATAAAGAGAATTTTCTCGAAAATTTTCTATAAAAAGAGAATTTTCTCGAAAATTTTCTATAAAGAGAATTTTCTCGAAAATTTTCTATAAAAAGAGAATTTTCTCGAAAATTTTCTAAAAAGAGAATTTTCTCGAAAATTTTCTATAAAAAGAGAATTTTCTCGAAAATTTTCTATAAAAAGAGAATTTTCTCGAAAATTTTCTATAAAAAGAGAATTTTCTCGAAAATTTTCTATAAAAAGAGAATTTTCTCGAAAATTTTCTATAAAAAGAGAATTTTCTCGAAAATTTTCTATAAAAAGAGAATTTTCTCGAAAATTTTCTATAAAAAGAGAATTTTCTCGAAAATTTTCTATAAAAAGGAATTTTCTCGAAAATTTTCTATAAAAAGGAATTTTCTCGAAAATTTTCTATAAAAAGGAATTTTCTCGAAAATTTTCTATAAAAGAGAATTTTCTCGAAAATTTTCTATAAAGAGAATTTTCTCGAAAATTTTCTATAAAGAGAATTTTCTCGAAAATTTTCTATAAAAGAGAATTTTCTCGAAATTTTCTATAAAGAGAATTTTCTCGAAAATTTTCTAAAAAGAGAATTTTCTCGAAAATTTTCTATAAAAGAGAATTTTCTCGAAAATTTTCTATAAAAGAGAATTTTCTCGAAAATTTTCTATAAAAGAGAATTTTCTCGAAAATTTTCTATAAAAGAGAATTTTCTCGAAAATTTTCTATAAAAGAGAATTTTCTCGAAAATTTTCTATAAAAAGAGAATTTTCTCGAAAATTTTCTATAAAAAGAGAATTTTCTCGAAAATTTTCTATAAAGAGAATTTTCTCGAAAATTTTCTATAAAGAGAATTTTCTCGAAAATTTTCTATAAAAAAGAGAATTTTCTCGAAAATTTCTATAAAAAGAATTTTTTTCGAAAATTTTCTATAAAAAGAGAATTTTTCGAAAATTTTCTATAAAAAGAATTTTTCGAAAATTTTCTATAAAAGAGAATTTTTCGAAAATTTTCTATAAAAATAGAATTTTTTCGAAATTTTCTATAAAAATAGAATTTTTCGAAAAATTTTCTATAAAAATAGAATTTTTTTTCGAAAATTTTCTATAAAAATAGAATTTTTTCGAAAATTTTCTATAAAAATAGAATTTTTTCGAAAATTTTCTATTAAAAATAGAATTTTTTCGAAATTTTCTATAAAAAGAGAATTTTTTCGAAAATTTTCTATAAAAAGGGAATTTTCTCGAAAATTTTCTATAAAAAGAGAATTTTCCTGAAAATTTTCTAAAAAAAGAGAATTTTATCGAAATATTAAAAAAAAGATAATTTTGATATATTATCCACTGGTCGTATCAGTGATTTATGGTACAAAAACAATATATAAAGTATTCGCCACCATATGCAGTGATTAAAATGTTTGACGTTTTGGATTCGAGAAATGCGTATTAAATTTTTATAGAAAAATAATTTTTTTAAAAACTATTTACTTACCTTATTGTTATTTAGACAGTTACCTGAAAAATAAATAAAATCAATTAAAAATTTTAATAAAACAATTTAACTTTCCTTAATAACAAAAATACCTTTACTTAAAAAAAAGACATATTTAGTTACAAGTCAAAATATAAATGAAATTTAAAAACTATCTGACAAAAACAATATGACGTAAATAATGAATGAAAATTAGGTTACAACTATAAAAAAAGAAGAAAAACTTTTTTTACTTTTAATAAAAAAATAAAAATTATTGATATGTGGGTAAACAAACAAATAAACAAACAACACTTAACCGCCTACACACTTCGAAATCAATTTTAAAGTAAAAATAATAATAATAAAATAAAAGAAATCTGCAAATGATTGACATGTGTCAAAGCAATGTTTAGTGGTTGCAAATATATTTAAAAACCCTCTTAAACTACAACATTTTGTTTGTCATTTATATAGATATTGTAAAATAAACATTAGGGTGATGTGAAAAATATTGGTAAATTAAAGTTTATTATTTTTTTGTATTTTGTTAAAAGCTGTCACTCTTATATTCCTATACATACATACATATGTATGCATGTATGTATTGTGTTATTACAACATACAAAGTATAAACTCCTGTTTTTTTGCATTATACAAGAATTGTTATTATTATTCAAATTTTAAAAGAATAATAAAATGCATGCACGTATAAACAAAACAATATTTTACTGTATTTTTATATAAAAATAATAAATATAAAGTAAAAATTATACATGTATTTATATTGATTATTTACAACAATATTTTAAGTTTTAATGGATATCAAGTACATACAATAATCAATTTAAATAATAGGGTTTGTCATTTTTGATGAATTTTTCAGATGTTGTGTCGGATTTTTGTTCATATCTTCGTTATTTATGAACGCATTTTGCTGATTTAAAATAGGAAACTTGTCTGGTAATATGTCTGGTAGAATTATTTAAGATTTAGATCCTGAAGATATCTGGGGTCTTCAGAAAATTGATTTCAATAGACAGAATGACGGACAGATAGGCAGACAAGATCCAGAATATATATACTTTAAAGGCTTGGAAAATTATATTGTGGAATTAACAAACGGAATGACAAACTTATATATATCCTTCTCATCCCCCCGGGCATGTTTCCTTGATGAGAGACCATCATCTTGGTGTATTGCAATACCGGGGTAAAGAGATACTACCAGTACCTCTTGTCTGCTGGGACTATAAACTGGTGATGTTAATTCACTCCTTGTCTAGTCCTTGCAATGATTTGACATGGTGTCGAATCAGAGAACCACATAATCTGGTACTTCGGGCGTCCAGTTTCCAGCTGGACTTGTCCTGCCTAGTCATTTGGTTGTGTTTCCTTCGTGATCCACGTAGTGACTGTGGTTTAAACCCAAATTCGCGGGAAGAGTAAGATACCCCACAGATGAGTGACTGTGGGACTAAGCGTTGGAAATAAATTGGTGTTAAATGTATATGATACAGGATGAATATACCGTATACGACATTCATCCAGCCGTAGACGGAGACTGTCGCATTATGAGTGTGTCGGATGATTGAGAAGTGTGCAGGGTTGAATGGTGATGGATGTAAGGTATCTTATGCAAGTCATACCATTCCTTGTCTAGGTATATATGTATGTTCAGAGCAAACTCTATTCCTACCGGATTTAACACAGTGGTCCTCTGTGAGTAAGAACAAAGTATCGGCTTATTTGATGGGTTCGTACTATGGTTTAACTGTAACGTCTCTAGATGCTGTTGACGACTGAACAAGGGTCATCCCATCTACGTGGTTATAAACGGAAGTGATTGAATTCCTCACTTGTCCAGGTATGTTCAGAGTAAACTCTGTTCATACCAGATTTACTACAGTGTGTCACAGTGAGTAAGAATAAAGTCTCGGCTTATTTGATGGATTCGTACTTCGGTCTACCGGTTACGTCTCTGGGTGCTATTGCCGACTGAACAGAGGCCATCCCATCTGCGTGGTTGTAAACGGAAGATATCTCGGAAGTTATGCAACGTACCAGCAATGGTCAGAGATTAGATAGCTCATGTACTTGAGCAAAGTGCACGTATAATGAACCGGAACATCCATATACGTAAATTACCACCTGCGTGTAAGAAACACAATGGTGCGGGTTTGAGTCGTCACAAAATCTCACCCAGTGGTTGAAAAAGACCACCGTAAAATAGGCTAACACGGCAGGTGTTCACGTAAAGCAATCGACTTCATACCCTTCTCACGAAAGTGAAGGGTATAAACAAAATACGAAAAATAAAAATTTTTGAAAATCTATATGTATAAAAATGAAAGTGTGTTTGTATGTATGTATGTTTGTTTGTTTGTGCTTTATAGACTGCTAAATGGCTGGAGCGATTTTCCTGAAATTTTCACAGTTTCTTCCTGTATGTCTGGAAGGAACTATAGACTACTTTTTATGTTGAAATTTCAAGTGGGCGACGTTCCACGCCCATATTAAGAAAATATTAAATTATTATATCTGAGATAATATAACAGCTAGAGTCTTCAAATTTTGTCGGAGCAACTAAAGTATCAATATAATTATTTAAGACAAAAAGTGGGCGGAATAGCATTAGGGGGCGTGGCACCTCCCATATAGATTAAATGCAAAAATTCGTTTATCTTGGAAACTATTACAGTTAGAATATTAAAAATTTGCACGAGTAACTTTAAAATCCATGTAAACATTTTGGGAAATAAATTGGCGGACTATCCATGAGGGGAGCAGCACTCTCCATATTAATACAATACAAAAATTTGTATATCTGGGAAACTAATTGAACTAAATTCTTCAAATTTTGCACTAAGAACTTAAATATTCATCTGAACATTTTGGAGAAAAAAGAGCGGACTTTCGTCATGGGGGGGGGGCTTGGAGCCCCCATATAAATTAAATAGAAAATTCGTATATCTGAGGAACTATTAGAGCTAGAATCTCATATTTTAATTGAAGAACTTTGACATTCATGTGAACATTCAGAGAATAATGGGCGGACTTTCAATGGGGAGCTTGGCACCTCACATATGAATTAAATACAAAATTTCGCTTATCAGGGAAACTAATAGAACAAGATTCTTCAAATTTAGCAAAAATAACTTTTTAGAGATATGAACATTTTGAAGAAAAAAAGGCGGACTTTCATCTGAGGGTTTGTGAGTTCCCATATGAATTAAATAGAAAAATTCGTATATCTGAGAAACTATTAGAGCTAGAATCTTCAAATTCTACATGAAGATTTTTGACATTCATGTGAACATTTAGAGAATAACGGGGCGGACTTTCAATGGGGTCTTGGCACCCCCTATATGAATTAAATACAAAATTTCGTATATCTGGGAAAATATTAGATTTTTTGTTTTTTAATCTGTCATCGATTACGTTAAAATCTTAATTAACGTTCGGAAAATTGTATCTCTGGAAAACATTACAGTTAGAATCTTCAAAATTATTAAGAAGATTTTTTATTTATATTGCTTTTAGGGTAGCAAAGCACACTGGGTATAGCTAGTATTTTCTATAAAAATAGATATTTTAGAAAGTTTTCTATAAAAGAGAAATTTTAAGAAATTTAATAAGTATTCTATAAGATACAAATTTACAAAATTTTCCATATTATGACAAATTAAAATCCCTTTAAATCTTTAATTTTTAAACATCCACCGAATAAATTTAATCGGTTGTACAGAATTCCAACTAAAGTGAAAACAGGAAATGGAATTTTGTTTTTTCAATGGTAATGGTGTTGTTTGATGTCAACACATGTCGCAACAACAGAAAAAAGGAAAAAATTAATTCAAAGCATTTTTTGCAGCGCCTCCACTTCTAACTTTGCTGTTATTGAAAAAATATTGTTGCTGTTAATGTCTTTCAACAAAATTATAATAAAAATGTGGGAGAAGAAAAAAGTATAAATGTATAGAAAAAAATAAAAGGAAATCAAATGTTTATATTATTATTTAAATATGAATACAATAATAATAAAATACTTAGAAAATAAAATGTTTACAAAAACAAATTATACGTTTTAGACATTGGAAATGCCTGAAATCAAAGGAAACGGGAAGGATATCGAAATATATAAATCAATATTGATATAGAACAAACATATAGTATTACATACATGTATTATCTATTACTGTGGTTTGTTTATGTTAATATTAATTGATTTTATTCAATAGAATTCTGGGAAAATATAAACAAGAAACATAACGAAATTGTATGGTTATTTTTGATAAATAAATATGATACTTAATTGTTATAGAATTTAACTAAAAACGTTTATATTCTAAGAAATTATGTAGAAAACAACATGTCAACTGGAAATTTGATATAAATGCGTTTTAATATAATAAAACTTATCTTAAGATTTATAACCAAAGGTGTTTAGGGCTATTTTTTAATTGTTTAGTTCAAGGTTGACTTTCAAAGAAGTGAAGGCTTTATTTACATGATTTTTTTAGAAGTAATGAGGAAAACTAGCCTCATTTCTTTAGTACAATTCTGCCTAAAATTTGGGTAAATGACAGATTTTATTCATAATTAAATAATATTTTCACCAGAATACAAATACATATACATAATACATGTATATGTAAAATTTTAAATTATTTTAAATTAAATTTTTTAAACACTTTCATTACATATTAATCAAAATGTTTCATATTATATAAATTTAAAATTCATATTTTGTTATCTCATTCTGTTCACTTTTCATAAGATGTCAATTTTCTTTAACTCACAACGAAATGTCTATTAAGGTTCTAATCATAATTTTATTAGATGTTTGTAAATAATTGATTAAATTTAATTAAACTTGTTGCTGTTTATCAACTCATTATTATTGTTAACAAACAAACCTTCTACTACTATTAAGTAAACTTAGACACAGACAGACACACACATTGTTGTGGGCTTCTGTTTTTCTGCTTTTCAAAACGGTTTTTGTTTTTATGTTTTATTATTTTTTGCATATTTACAACTTAATTATTTCAACACGTATGTGAGTTTGTATGTAGTAGTCTATGAGTATGAAAATTCGAAACCAAAAGTATAAGTACTTTCATACATACAACATCCGCCGCACACACACACACATTCTCATAAGTGTACTGTTGGGGGTAATGAATAAGAATCAACAGCTAAAAACGGCTCAAAAAAAAAACTGGAAGTAAAAATGAGAAATGAAAAAAATATATATATATGGAAACGAACCTACGAATGAATCCTTTATGAAAAATGTACTTGTCTGTTTTTACACAATTATACATTGTTTTTATGGGTGAACAAAACGAACGAATACAAAAACTTTGTAATTTTCCATATAAGTAAGTTAGTATATGAGGATGTATAGAATTGTGTCTAGTACATGCATATGCACACATACATATTCATATTTTTACGTTTGTGTGTATGTAAGAATGTAAAAATCTAATCCCAGAAGATTAACGTGACTGTGTTAAACAAACATGTTAAAATATGGCATATAATCCAATTACTAAGTTACATAAGTACATATGTATATACGAGGTACATAGAGCATGTATCAACACACTTTTTTTGTATTTTTCTAAAGGTATTTTACATAAATAGTTACCTTTATAAGTATACATACATATGTATGTATTTTAATTTACAGTTGGTGACAGGAAAACGACCAATTAACTAACTAACTAACTAACTAACTAACTAACTACTAACTAACTAACTAACTAACTAACTAACTAACTAACTAACTAACTAACTAACTACTACTAACTAACTAACTAACTAACTAACTAACTAACTAACTAACTAACTAACTAACTAACTAACTAACTAACTAACTAACTAACTAACTAACTAACTAACTACTAACTAACTAACTAACTAACTAACTAACTAACTAACTAACTACTAACTAACTAACTAACTAACTACTAACTAACTAACTAACTACTAACTAACTAACTAACTAACTAACTAACTACTAACTAACTAACTACTAACTAACTAACTAACTAACTAACTACTAACTAACTAACTAACTAACTAACTAACTAACTAACTAACTAACTAACTAACTAACTAACTAACTAACTACTAACTAACTAACTAACTACTACTAACTAACTAACTAACTAACTAACTAACTAACTAACTACTAACTAACTAACTAACTAACTAACTAACTAACTAACTAACTAACTACTAACTAACTAACTAACTAACTAACTAACTAACTAACTAACTAACTACTAACTAACTAACTAACTAACTAACTAACTAACTAACTACTAACTAACTAACTAACTAACTAACTAACTAACTAACTAACTAACTAACTAACTAACTAACTAACTAACTAACTAACTAACTAACTAACTAACTAACTAACTAACTAACTAACTAACTAACTAACTAACTAACTAACTAACTAACTAACTAACTAACTAACTAACTAACTAACTAACTAACTAACTAACTAACTAAACTAACTACTAACTAACTAACTAACTAACTAACTAACTAACTAACTAACTAACTAACTAACTAACTAACTAACTACTACTAACTAACTACTAACTAACTAACTAACTACTAACTAACTAACTAACTACTAACTAACTAACTAACTAACTAACTAACTAACTAACTAACTAACTAACTAACTAACTAACTAACTAACTAACTAACTAACTAACTAACTAACTAACTAACTAACTAACTAACTACTAACTAACTAACTAACTAACTAACTAACTAACTAACTAACTAACTACTAACTAACTAACTACTAACTAACTAACTAACTAACTAACTAATTAACTACTTACTAACTAACTAACTAACTCACTAACTAACTAACTAACTAACTAACTAACTAACTAACTAACTACTAACTAACTAACTAACTAACTAACTAACTAACTAACTAACTAACTAACTAACTAACTAACTAACTAACTAACTAACTAACTAACTAACTAACTACTAACTAACTAACTAAACTAACTAACTAACTAACTAACTACTAACTAACTAACTAACTAACTAACTAACTAACCAACTAACTATTTTAATTAAATTTTCTATAGGGAAAGGGAAACTTATATGAGGGGGCAGGGTCAATTTGAGAGAAACCCCTCCAATATTCAACTCGTTTGTTTAAAATTAAAATGTTTGCATTTCTAAACCAGCTATGAGCTAGAAAGTCATTTTCAGAACTGGGTCTTATATGGGGGGGTAGGGTGTATTATGGTCCGATCTTTATTACTAAATAACTAGTAGTTATTGTTGGTATACCCACCTTAAAGTAAACCCTTAGCTTAGAATCATTTTCTGGTAGATTAAGCTTTGTCCGGCTGGCTAGCTGATTATCGATGAAAAGCTTGTGTCCCAATTTTCAAAATATGTTATTGAAATTTGACACGTACAACACCTTTTGAAAATAGATATGAAATAAATATATTTCATGTAAATATAAATCCATTCAACAAATATTATAAATATCGGTCTATATTTATCTCTATGCACCATATAAAGACTTAAATATATTGGAACCGATATAAAATTTAACATAAATGATTTATTACGAAAAATAAATCACATCTAATACTCACAACTGGAGTAGGGTATCATATAGTCGGCCACGTTCAACATTGCAATACTACAAATTTGTATGGAAATATTTAAAAACTGAGTCTTTTAATCGTTAAATGCAAATCTACACTAAAAGCTCAGACAAGATAAGAAATTTTGTATTAAAAATGTTGTTTAGTTTTGTGAAACCCTTTCACCGAGTCGTAGAACAGAACAATCAAATTTTTCAAAAAAAAAGAAAATCCATAATTTGTATTAACCTGTTAACCAGTTTAGAAACTCTAATTAATTGAATTTGAATTTTTCATTACTCAAACTGCTTTGAAGACTTTTTCTTTGTCGTTAGCTGTATACTAATTTTATGTACGATTTTGATTAAACTAATAGATAAAAAGTGTTTGTATGTATAAGCACATTAAAAAAATATACATATGTACATATACATATTATTTAGATACACACACATACTAACAAAAATATGTTAACAGTTTTAATATGTAGTATATGAAATGATGAAACCCCATACCTGTTCTTAGACAAATCTATTTAACTACATATTGAGATAAATTAGGGTGATACCATAAGAAACCAGTTTAAGTTAATTACTATCTCAAGTTACTTTTTATTAACATTGAAAAAAATTTTAAATAATTAGATTTATTTTAAAAACAATTAAATTTTAAAGAATTTTATACAAACGAAAATACAAATTTTTTTAGGAAAACTCATTCCGATTTTGTCCAAATATTTGTCTTTGTGTTACACCCTAATAAAGTTATTTTACTTATAAACATTCAATGAATATGAATTAATGTATACATGTAAATTATATGCATGTATTATGTATCCTTGTATGTATATAAAGGGCTATGGTAGTTATAGTAACCAAAATAAATGTATATTTATATATTTGACGAAAGTTCTGCAGACGAGTATACTACTTTGGGTAAACTTGTATAAAAACTTATTTAAAAATTTATGAAATTTACCTCATTTTTTTATTAATCTATATAGAGTTACAAGCTGTAAGGTGTTTTAATATGATGTACTTTCATTTATTTACAATATACTCAAACACTACGAAATACGTATATCTACATGTTGGTATAAGATATGAGGAAAGTCCAGAAAGTACTTTCAATTTCTTTACTGACAAAAAATGCCTGATAGCACAGAAATTATTACCCCCTTATTCACAAACAAAATTTTTATTTTATAAGAGGTTTATAAAACTAAATTTCCATACAAAATCAAATTTATAAACTGTTTATAAAATAAGAATTTTGTTTGTTTACTAAAAGTTACCAATTACTCTTAACTTTTGTCAAATTTTCTTAAAGTTTAAATTTCTTCTTTGATTGTCCTGATACATCCTTGCCTAATATGTATATCAACACACTCATCTAAGCAACGCTTTTTTTTCATTTTCTGTGTGAATGTGTAACGTATTCATACTAACTTGATGTGTAGTTTTTACCTTAGAATAGTATGTGTGTAGTTGTAGTTTTATTCAGTATTAGACTTTACCAAACCTTTTGTTATCGTATTTTATTCCACTCAATATTGTAATGAAAGAAAAAAAAAAGAAAACCCATGAAGCATCATGCGTTAAGATGGTTTGGTTTATACTTATTATCCTTAGGGACATAATTACTACTCTACTAAAATATCAACTGGCTTGAAAACATACACACATACATATATAGGTACATATGTATACATATTTGTATATATGTATGTAGGTATATGTAAATATACATTATATACACGCAAATTTATATAGATACGCGTAAACTTAGATCTGTATGTGTTTTTGAAAACCTTTACATATATTAATACCTATTATGTATGTATGTGAAAAAACACAGTGACGACCAAACCTAATACCAAAGCTTTTATTTAAACCTTTTACAACCGTTATTAAGGGGCAAAAGTCCTTTAAGCAAAAATGTAATATAAAAAAAGTTAAGCTTTTATCTAATATTAAACCTTAAAAGCTATAATTTTAAAAGGGTTAAGAAATCATTGAACCAAAAATAAATAATATTTATTTTTATTAGAGGTTTTATTTTCTAATCTATAATTTAAAGTCTTTAAAATTTTTCCAAATTATTGTTAATTTTGTGGTAATACTGTAGCTTAAGTACATGTGTAATGTTTATAAAGTACCTACTATATTATAACAATACGCGGTAATACCACATAATTACACCATACACTAAGTAATATACTAAGTATGTATACAGTGTTACGTTTTATATAGCAAACATGTCGGGAGGAAATTGAAATCAGTACTAAAGTGGTTTTATTTGCGGTTGTTTAACTAAAACATATTAAAAAGCTAAATTAATTGGGCCCTATAGTAATGGAAATGTGTACTAGTTCCCTGAACTGAAAGAAAATAGTACATTGTTGGATACTAAAGGATCCTCCAGATAATCACTATCTTAATGTATTCTTGTCGTCACCTTGGAAGATACGAAGGTAGCCCAACTTGATGAACTCATGTCATAGTTTCGCTGGCTCATCGAGAATCAGATATCTAAGTTGACGTGTGATCTCGTCCACAGATTCCACATCCAGCTTAGTTCCATCCCATACCACAATACCAACCAGCATCATCACACTTAGAGATAGCAATGGGTTCTCCATTCTCAAGATTCTGTGCATGTGGTATAGAGCAATTTGCATCGCCGCGTTAAATGACAGTCCGAATAAAGTGTCTTTTGGCAACCTCCTTTAAAGTTCTGTTTAGCCATCTATATATGAGGATTAAGACGTTTCTTCTCAGTATATTGTGATCAAGTTTCCCCCTCTTAACGTTGTTGTTTAAGATGGTCATTCTAGCTAGAGTAATGAGCAGAAATACTTTGCTGGTTTCCCTACAAATACATTAAAAATTCTCTGCATTATCAGATTTGACTTTGTTTATACCGGATTTGCAATAGTGAGAACTTTTATCTGGTTTATTAGATGGATTCCTATTTCTACCGGTCTGCAGATTACGACTCCAGATGCTGTTGTCGAAACAGCAGTGACCATTCCAGCTGCATAGTTCTAAAAGGAAGATGACGGTTTTGCATCTCGGGAGTTACTCTAAGGGATGAAATGGGGATGTAGTCCCAATATATGTAGTTATAAATGGTATCTTGTATGTTCAGAGATAAGCAAGCATTGGAATAACAGCTGCTCTAAGAACTAGTCCTTCAGAAGCTCTAAATACTATTACACATCCTACTTATAGATCTGCATATAATGGCCATAACTGCCTACAGTGCAGCGAGGCTTAACTCATCTTGAAGTTTGAGATCAAAAACATATGGACATAAGATTTTAGGTCTAATACCTGTAATCTTGATCCAACTATCCGACTATATTAGCCCATATACGGACTTTGATAGAGTTTTCAAAGCCAGTGTTCGTTCTAGGAGCGAGTGGTGTAGGGGTATCAAGGCAGATGTGCTTGTTAGAACGGAATCTGCTCTTGATATCTCCAATGCTGTTTCAGTAGCAACTCCTTTAGATTTTATGAAAAGCAGTATTCTCCGATTCTTACTTCCAAAGGCTAAAAAGGCCATGCTATTGTGACCTTTTTCAATGAGAAACGCACAAAACATCTAATGACCCGAAATAGTCGGGATATATCAAGGTTGATAGCAGTAACAACAGGACACTGAGTGCTAGGAAGACATTCAAATCGACTTGGGCTTCCCTTCAATGAGCACTGTCGTAGTTGCAAAGACAGGGAAAAGGAAGAAACGGTTTAGATAATCAGTTTTATTGGTAGTTACTTATATCCAACCTTGGAGAGGTATCAGTGCCTAAACATAATGATATCTTGAGATTTCTCACGGATACAGGATGTATCTAATATTTATATATATAGATTGTACTAAGTGTGTATGTCTAATACATTGAAAACAATCTTCCTTTAATATCGTCAATGTATATGTTTGCTTTTTACTGAATTGGTTTGGTTAAAGGGATTTATCTAATCTAAGGATTTCAATAATCCTTTTTTCAAAATTAATTTATGAAATCTTTGAAAAGTGTTTAAACTATCTGTTTTTATACTGTTATGCAGTTGTGTGTTCTTATGCATGTAGATTGAGTATATATACATATGTATGTATGTATCTCTAAAGTATGTCATTCCATTTATGTCGAGTTATCGGAAATGACAATAAGGAAATAATACCCATATTACACTTACATTCTTGCTTTCGAATAGGGAAATCAAATTTTGAATTTAATTGAATATTTAGCGGTTACACTGAACGACATAATTTGAAAGAAAGTAGATAAAAAATAATACACATATAAATATATAAAAATATATAAACTTCATTCTTAATAATAATCAATAATATAGCAACATGAAACGTGTTTGATTTTAAATAATTAATAATCTCAAATATTTTCTTAAGTACACCAAAAACATTTCAAGATGAAGAAGTGTATAAAGTGTTAATTAACCAATATTGAAGGCAGCAAATACGAGCTATATATACAAAAGTGACGAATTGTATATACCCTACATTTTAATAGGTTCATACATTCGAAAGGTTAACAAATCTGTGAAAATCGGTAATATTAAACCAAATTTAGACTATTATGTATTGAATGGAATAAAACTGGGGACTAATGTCAAAAGAGAAAGAGAGCGTAGAACGTACAAACGGAATGACAAACTTATTGTGTACATCTTGTGATAAAGTATTTTAAAAGGAATTTCTATTCAAAAATAGACACACGCACACTCACGCTTAATATAACCAAGAACTTGCCTAAAATTTCACTTGAGGTTATACAATGATTTATTAATAAACATACATACAGAGATGATAATGATGAACAATATCATAATGAATAAACATCTATTATAATGATAATGATTGATTTTTGTTTTAAATTTTCTAATTTACTTTCACAGCAAATGAGAAATGCTTAATAAAGCGTTCACTAAAAATTGGAATTTACTAAAGCGGTAGCGGTTTTCATGAGTAATAGCTGACAAAAAGAAACTGTTAGCATATTGAATGGAAAATTTAACTTTTTAGATACTCCTAAGAAATATAAAGCATGAAAATCAATAAAGAAAATTAATGCTTGTGAAAAGATACAATCCATCAAATATTATAATATTATTAATCAATGAGATAATGAGCCAATTAAATGAATAAGTGTCAATATTTAATTATATTAATATATTTTTAAGAATTTTATTTTCTAAAGAAAAAATTAGTAAAATGATGACATGAAATGATATTTCTATTATTATTTTAATATTGATGGTAAATTATTTATAAATATTTCATTTCCTAATTAAATTTGTAAATTGAAGTTACATATTTATAAACTACTACAGTGGTCTACTAACACGACAAGACTAAAGTATTTACTATAGATAACAATGTATGTATACATATAGAAAACTATAGTCATCTACACTAAACAGTTTGTATTATAGTCAAGACTATAGTCTGTACTATAATCAACACTATGGTCTGTACTATAGACTAGAGTACAAACTCTATCAAGACCATAGTCTGTACAATAGTCAAGACCATAGTCTATACTATAGACAAGACTATAGTCTATACAATAGTCAAGAACATAGTTTATACTATAGTGTGTACTATAGTCAAGACTAGAGTCTGTATTATATTCAAGACTGTAGTATGTACTACAGTCAAAACTGTAGTCTGTACAATAGTCACGACTATAGTCTGTACTGTAGTCAAGACTATAGTCTATACTATACTCAAGACTATAGTCTATATAATTCAAGACCATAGTTTATACTATAGTCAAGACTATAGTGTGTACTATAGTCAAGGCTATAGTGTGTACTATAGTCAAGACTATAGTGTGTACTATAGTCAAGACTATAGTGTGTGCTATAGTCAAGACTATAGTGTGTATTATAGTCAAGACTATAGTGTGTATTACAGTCAAGACTATAGTCTGTATTATATTCAAGACTATAGTATGTACTATAGCCAAGACTGTAGTCTGTATAGTCAAGACTATAGTCAAGACTATAATATGTACAATAGTCAAGAATATAATATGTACTATAGCAGAGACTATATTCTACACTTAAGTGAAGACTATAGTCTGTATTACAGTCAAGATTGTAGTCTGTAATATAGTCAATATTATAGTCAAGACTATAGTCTGTGCTATAGTCAAATCTATATTCTGTACTATATGCAAGACTATCGTCTGGACTATAGTTTGTTCAATAGTTAAGACTATAGCTTGTTCAATAGTCAAGACTATAATCTGTGCAATAGTCAAGACCATAGTCTGTACTATAGTCAAGGCTATAGTCTCTACTATAGTAGTCTGGACTATAGTCAAATTTGTAATCTGTTATATAGTCAAGACTATGATATATAGAATAGTCAAGACTATAATATGTACTATAGCCAATACTGCATTCTATACTAATATGAAGACTATAGTCTGAACTATAGTCAATATTGAAGTCTGTACTATAGTCAATACTATAGTCTCTACTATACTCAATATTGTAGTCAAGATTATAGAATGTGCTATAATCAAGACTATAGTCGGTACAATAGTCTGTACTATAGGCTGTACGATTGTCAAGACTATAGTCTGTACTATAGTCAAGTCTATAGTCTGTACTATAGTCAAGACTATATTCTGTACTATAGTCTGTACTATAGTCAGGACTATAGTCTGTACTATAGTAAAGACTATATTCTGTACTTTAGTCAAGACTATAGTCTGTACTATAGTCAAGACTATATTCTGTACTATAGTCAAGACTATTGTCCGTACTATAGTCAAGACTATAGTCCGTACTATAGTCAAGACTATAGTCCGTACTATAGTCAAGACTATAGTCCGTACTATAGTCAAGACTATAGTCCGTACTATAGTCAAGACTATAGTCCGTACTATAGTCAAGACTATAGTCCGTACTATAGTCAAGACTATAGTCCGTACTATAGTCAAGACTACAGTCCGTACTATAGTCAAGTCTATAGTCCTATACTATAGTCAAGACTATAGTCTATACTATAGTCAAGACTATAGTCTATACTATAGTCAAGACTATAGTCTATACTATAGTCAAGACTATAGTCTATACTATAGTCAAGACTATAGTCTATACTATAGTCAAGACTATAGTCTATACTATAGTCAAGACTATAGTCTATACTATAGTCAAGACTAGTCTATATAGTCAAGACTATAGTCTATACTATAGTCAAGACTATAGTCTATACTATAGTCAAGACTATAGTCAAGACTATAGTATAGACTATAGTCTTGACTATAGTATAGACTATAATCTTGACTATAGTATAGACTATAGTCTTGACTATAGTATAGACTATAGTCAAGACTATAGTCTTTACTATAGTCAAGACTATAGTCTTTACTATAGTCAAGACTATAGTCTATACTATAGTCAAGACTATAGGCTGTGCTATAGTCAAGACAGGATTATAGTCTGTACTGTAGTCCGGACTATAATATGTACTATAGTCAAGACTATATACTATAGTTTATAGTCTATATACTAGAATCTATGCTATAGTACAGACTATAGTTATGTCAATTATCTATACTTTTTTATCTATACTATTGTCTATAATATAGTCTATAGTATAGACAATAGTATAGTCTACTATAATCAACTATAGTCAATACTATAACCTATGACATATGTCTATATCCTTGACAAGCAAAACTGAAAACAATGACACACATAATGAAAATCCAACAGCTGTTTAATAGTCCACCACTAATCAGTCTATCAGTAATTTAAATGGTGACAATGGTATTAAAGCCTCTGGCCTAATTTTCTTTATTGTATCTCCCCCTTTACATCTAAAATTTGTCATACAACCCTCGTACCAACATGTTTTGTTTTTAAATTTCATATGCCTTTTATTTTTATAATCCCTTATTAGCCATACAGAAATTAAATAAGACCATAAAAAGAACTGCCAAAAGTCATAATAGTAGCATTTAGTTAGTTTATGTGTTAATTATAAAATAAATACTATTTCATATACATATACACATAGTTACACTCATAAATATGCATGAATGTATTAAATAGATATTTTTTTTAATTACACCAATAATTATAGAGCTTAAAGTAAAATACTAATCTAGCATTTGTTTTCATAAATATTTAATTATATTTATTGTTTGCTAAAGTCCGATATACTATAAACATATAAAATGTCATAAAATACTTTGTATTGTATTGAAATAAATAAAAAATATACATATGTATATATGGAGAATAAATATTAAAATTAATATTGTAAATTATTTTACTTTACATACATATACATTATGTTTATATATGTATGTGTATATGTGTACATATAGCTATAATTATAAATATGTAAGTATGATAAAATTATCAATAAAATCCCTAAGGATTAACACTTTCAAAATTGAACACACTTTCGAATTTTCTACTTTTTTTCACAAGTGGATGTGTATTATAAATTACTGTTAAAATGTATGTATATACTTACATATGTACATAGTTACATGTATATTTGTATATGTTTATACTCTTTTACTATTATACAAACACATATTTGTTTGTGAGCATAAGCGTTTCTTTATTTCGCAGATATGTCGCATGCGTTCGTATTACAACCTAGTTTTATATTTGGAATTTAAAAGTAAAAGCCTTATCTGTTTGGTATGTATGTATAAAGACTGACAAGACAAAGTTTAAGTTTAGCTGTGAGCCAAAAAGGTAGCATTTTGATTTCAAATAAGAGTGTTACATTCGAGGATTGTAGACACATACAAAACTTTGCCATTTATCTATGTATGGACCAAGCTTTTCAAAATTCAAAAGATTGATTAATGTCTAATAATTAATTACGCTAGTTTTTTCAGTTTCAGTCCTATTGTGTTATCAACAAAGAGTAGGACGGACATGGCTGGATCATTTTAGAATCTTATAAGAACTTTCAATATATGAACAATTGTGGTTCCACGACTAATATTTCGAAGTGCTACATAAATAAGTCTTGTGTGAACATAAATCTCTTAACCAAATTTTATGAGTATCGGTCCATAATTGACCCTACCCCCCTTATAAGGTCGACTTCAGAAAATGTCTTTAACGTTTATTACTGGCTCAAAAATGCGAGTACAGAGATAAAATTTGGCATAAATAGGTTTTGTATGAGCTAAAATCTCTCTACTAACTTCTGTGAGGATCGGTCTATATTTGACCCTATCCCCCGTATAAATTCCCCTTCAGAAAATGACTTTACCGCTCATGAATAGCTTAAAAATACGAGTACAACGATGAAATTAAACATCAACATGTTTAGTAAGATCCAAAATCTTTCTATTAAATTTTCTGAGGATCGGTCAATAATTGACCCCATCCTATTCAGAAAACTAATTAACTTTTTCCATAATAACAAAAGCATCGATTCATAAGTTCAAAGTTTATTTATAAGGAAGCAATTCTTTTCGGCAATGATTTGGTGGTGGGTATATCAGATTCGGCATGGTCGAATATAACACTCTTGTTATAGATATTTTTTTTTTTTAAAAAAAAGTTTCAAAAAGTTCTCTTTTCATAGAAAATTTTCGAAAATTTCTCGTTCCATAGAATATTTTCTAAAACTTTGCTTTTATAGAATATTTTCGAAAATTTATAGTTACATAGAATATTTTCTAAAATGTCTACTTTTTATAAAATATTTTAAATATTTTTTTTAAATTTTTATATTTTTTTTTTTAAATATTTTTTTAAATTTTTATAGAATATTTTCCAATTATAGAAAATTTTCTCTTTCTACAGAAATTTTTCAAATTTTATAGTAAATTAAAAAAAAATAAAAAATTTCTCTTTTTTATATAAAATGTTAAATAATTCTTGTTATTATATAAAACTTTACAAAATTTCTCTTCTTATAGAACATTTTCGAAATTTTCTATAAGAATAGAATTTGCGAAATTTTCTCTTTCATTATTTTCGATATTTTCTCTTTCTATAGGAAATTTTCGAAATTTTCTCTTTCTATAGAAAATTTTCGAAATTTTCTCTTTCTATAGAAAATTTTCGAAGTTTTCTCTTTCTATAGAAAATTTTCGAAATTTTCTCTTTCTATAGAAAATTTTCGAAGTTTTCTCTTTCTATAGAAAATTTTCGAAATTTTCTCTTTCTATAGAAAATTTTCGAAATTTCCTCTTTCTATAGAAAATTTTTGGAAATTTTCTCTTTCTATAGAAAATTTTCGATATTTTCTCTTTCTATAGAAAATTTTTGGAAATTTTCTCTTTCTATAGAAAATTTTTGGAAATTTTCTCTTTCTATAGAAATTTTTGGAAATTTTCTCTTTCTATAGAAAATTTTTGGAAATTTTCTCTTTCTATAGAAAATTTTTGGAAATTTTCTCTTTCTATAGAAAATTTTTGGAAATTTTCTCTTTCTATAGAAAATTTTTGGAAATTTTCTCTTTCTATAGAAAATTTTCGAAATTTTCTCTTTCTATAGAAAATTTTCAAAATTTCTCTTTCTGTAGAAAATTTTCGAAATTTTCTATTTCTATAGACAATTTTCGAAATTTTCTCTTTCTATAGACAATTTTCGAATTTTCTCTTTCTATAGACAATTTTCGAAATTTTCTCTTTCTATAGACAATTTTCGAAATTTTCTCTTTCTATAGACAATTTTCGAAATTTTCTCTTTCAATAGACAATTTTCGAAATTTTCTCTTTCTATAGACAATTTTCGAAATTTTCTCGTTCTATAGACAATTTTCGAAATTTTCTCTTTCTATAGACAATTTTCGAAATTTTCTCTTTCTATAGACAATTTTCGAAGTTTTCTCTTTCTATAGAAAATTTTCGAAATTTTCTCTTTCTATAGAAAATTTTTCGAAATTTTCGAAATTTTCTATTTTATAGGAAATTTTCGAAATTTTCTATTTCTATAGGAAATTTTTGAAATTTTCTCTTTCTATAGGAAATTTTTGAAATTTTCTCTTTCTATAGGAAATTATTGAAATTTTCTTTTTCTATAGGAAATTTTCGAAATTTTCTCTTTCTATAGGAAATTTTCGAAATTTTCTCTTTCTATAGGAAATTTTCGAAATTTGCTCTTTCTATAGGAAATTTTCTCTTTCTATGGAAAATTTTCGAAATTTCTCTTTTTTATAAAATTTTCTTTTTAAAAAAATATAAATTATCGAAATTTTCTCTTTCTGTAGGAAATTATCGAAATTTTCTCTTTCTATAGGAAATTTTCTCTTTCTATAGAAAATTTTCAAAATTTCTCCTTTTTACAAAATTTTCATTTTTAAAAAATTTAAAAAATTCTTCTTTTTTTATAATAATTTCGAAAAATTCTCATTTTATAGAAAAATTTCGCAACATACTCTTTTTATAGAATATTTGAGAGTTGTCTTCTTATAGAAAATCACTTTTTTACGCATTTCTCAAACCTTTTAGAAAATGTGTTACAAATCAACCACTCTCTGCCTAAAATGCAATGAGAAATTAGAAAGGAGAATATTCAGGTATCTTGTAAGTAATATCAAGACTCACAGTGTAACAAACTACTTCTTTTTACCTCAATTTTTCTGCAAATATACTTTCATTTTTCTCTATATGGTAATAAATATCTGTATGTGTCTTTATTGCTAAAGTGCCTGTTGTTGACCAGTATCCTCTATTTGTATGTAATTAAGAATTTTTAGTCCTTTTTATTTCTCTTAAGTGCAGTTGCTACCCAGCAAGTTTGAAGACAATTTATACCTTATAGAATTATACATAATATATGTATGTTTGTTATCAAGAGAAAAATGCAATTAAAAAACAGTCCCTTGGAACAATGCGAGTTAAAACAGTAATATCTTGATCGAGGTGATATCCCAAATTCTAGTTAAAATCAATACTTCGAGACAGTTACCCCAATCTGTAAGGAATTTAGTATACTTATGTGATTGTGTATGTATTGTATAGTATACCCATACATTATTGTGGCTTTAACATTGTTCGATTATTGCTTTTGTGCGTAAACGTGTAAGTTTGTGTGTGTGTCTATTACAAAGTCCGGCAGTTTATTTATACTTGGCCTGTGTTATATTACAATTGTTTACGATAGTGCACTATACAGTGTTGATAAAACGAGGGCTCAATGGAAATGGTTTTTAAGAATAAATAAAGATTTCTTTATTTTCCTTTTTTCACACTACCTCCAACTCATTATTAGGACTATTTTGGCAGCAACAGATTCTAGACAGGAAAAAAAAGATATTCATCGAAATATATTAAAGTACTCTATCTAAGCTTGTATAAACACATCCATTTCTTAAGTTTAGCAAAAGTAATTTTCATCCTGCACCCTCATTTTTGAGCATATGCAATCATAAACATGTTTAAGTTATCTTTAGTATGTACATATATGAATATACATATGAATATATACATATTTCCGATACAACCATTATTAATTGTGTGTTCATATCAAGTGTAAGTATTTTTAATGATAGCAATTAGTTTCTTCCTTTAGCTCAATTTAATTGTTTTATTTCTTCCTTTTTTTCCAACTTTTATTACGCTTCTCCTTTTAAGAATTGATGACAATATCAGATTTATATAGTTTATTTTCTACAACCATATGCAGGCAATAATAAAAGTTTTTACATTGACAATATAAAATATATTTTTAATAAAATTGCAAATGTTTTTTAATGGACACTTTAGTTGTGGTTTATTTGAATAAATATATAAGAAGAACTCAATTTAATTGAATCGTTTTCTATTATCAAGAAAAAAAATATATATTAAAGTAAACGTTAGTACTAATGTAATGGTTAAACTTTGACCATTAAGCAATTTTTAATGTTTTCTTAGTTTTAAATTTCCTACAGAGATGTGTTTTATATATTTTAATGTCCTAGTGGTAGAATTACTTTTTTTAAAAAAGTTATTTTATTATGTAAATAAGCTGTAAGATTCATATTAAATAAAAAGTGAAAAATAGAAGGTTGGTCAGGAATAACCATTTATTTCATACCACTCGTTCTTATTTTCCAAGACATTAAAAATAATTCATACGCACTTTATAACTGTGTAGAGTGCACAAATTAAAAACTAAGACTTAAAAAGAATTTTTGAATTAACGAACAAAATTGTAATTACAAACCATTTAATCTGCTTTTATATTTTCTTTAATACTTTATCAAATAAATATACCTTAAAGCATTCGGGAATGAGGACACTTCCTTTAAAATCTTCACCCTATAAATTTTTTATACATATAACTTATAAAATTGCTGTAAATTCAAGATATTCCCAAGAAAACGTCACTTGAGCAAAACAACCAGGTAATAAATGTTTATAAAATAATAAGTAGAAATTCAATTAACTTAATTCATGGCGACTAAGAACTTTTCACGTTAAATAAATTTGGTAAATTTGGTTGGTAATTTTAGCAAAAAAATAACAAATTAAATTCTGATTACTAAAGATGCAATTTCGGAAGAACTAGAACTGAAGCTAGAACTAGAACTGAACTAGAATTGAACTAAAACTGAACTAGAACTGCACTAGAAGTGAACTAGAAGTGAACTAGAAGTGAACTAGAAGTGAACTAGAAGTGAACTAGAAGTGAACTAGAAGTGAACTAGAAGTGAACTAGAACTGAAATAGAACTGAACTAGAACTGAACTAGAACTGAACTAGAACTGAACTAGAACTGAACTAGAACTGAACTAGAACTGAACTAGAACTGAACTAGAACTGAACTAGAACTGAACTAGAACTGAACTAGAACTGAACTAGAACTGAACTAGAACTAAACTAGAACTGAACTAGAACTGAACTAGAACTGAACTAGAACTGAACTAGAACTGAACTAGAACTGAACTAGAACTGAACTAGAACTGAACTAGAACTGAACTAGAACTGAACTAGAACTGAACTAGAACTGAACTAGAACTGAACTAGAACTGAACTAGAACTGAACTAGAACTGAACTAGAACTGAACTAGAACTGAACTAGAACTGAACTAGAACTGAACTAGAACTGAACTAGAACTGAACTAGAACTGAACTAGAACTGAACTAGAACTGAACTAGAACTGAACTAGAACTGAACTAGAACTGAACTAGAACTGAACTAGAACTGAACTAGAACTGAACTAGAACTGAACTAGAACTGAACTAGAACTGAACTAGAACTGAACTAGAACTGAACTAGAACTGAACTAGAACTGAACTAGAACTGAACTAGAACTGAACTAGAACTGAACTAGAACTGAACTAGAACTGAACTAGAACTGAACTAGAACTGAACTAGAACTGAACTAGAACTGAACTAGAACTGAACTAGAACTGAACTAGAACTGAACTAGAACTGAACTAGAACTGAACTAGAACTGAACTAGAACTGAACTAGAACTGAACTAGAACTGAACTAGAACTGAACTAGAACTGAACTAGAACTGAACTAGAACTGAACTAGAACTGAACTAGAACTGAACTAGAACTGAACTAGAACTGAACTAGAACTGAACTAGAACTGAACTAGAACTGAACTAGAACTGAACTAGAACTGAACTAGAACTGAACTAGAACTGAACTAGAACTACTGAAATGAACTAGAACTGAACTAGAACTGAACTAGAAAACTGAACTAGAACTGAACTAGAACTGAACTAGACTGAAACTAGAACTGAACTAGAAACTGAACTAGAACTGAACTAGAACTGAACTAGAACTGAACTAGAACTGAACTAGAACTGAACTAGAACTGAACTAGAACTGAACTAGAACTGAACTAGAACTGAACTCGAACTGAACTAGAACTGAACTAGAACTGAACTAGAACTTGAACTAAGAACTGAACTAGAACTGAACTAGAACTGAACTAGAACTGACTAGAACTGAACTAGAACTGAACTAGAACTGAACTAGAACTGAACTAGAACTGAACTAGAACTGAACTAGAACTGAACTAGAACTGAACTAGAACTGAACTAGAACTGAACTAGAACTGAACTAGAACTGAAACTAGAAACTGAACTACTGAACTAGAACTGAACTAGAACTGAACTAGAACTGAACTAGAACTGAACTAGAACTGAACTAGAACTGAACTAGAACTGAACTAGAACTGAACTAGAACTGAACTAGAACTGAACTAGAACTGAACTAGAACTGAACTAGAACTGAACTAGAACTGAACTAGAACTGAACTAGAACTGAACTAGAACTGAACTAGAACTGAACTAGAACTGAACTAGAACTGAACTAGAACTGAACTAGAACTGAACTAGAACTGAACTAGAACTGAACTAGAACTGAACTAGAACTGAACTAGAACTGAACTAGAACTGAACTAGAACTGAACTAGAACTGAACTAGAACTGAACTAGAACTGAACTAGAACTGAACTAGAACTGAACTAGAACTGAACTAGAACTGAACTAGAACTGAACTAGAACTGAACTAGAACTGAACTAGAACTGAACTAGAACTGAACTAGAACTGAACTAGAACTGAACTAGAACTGAACTAGAACTGAACTAGAACTGAACTAGAAGAACTAGAACTGAACTAGAACTGAACTAGAACTGAACTAGAACAGAACTAGAACTGAACTAGAACTGAAATAGAACTGAACTAGAACTGAACTAGAACTGAAATAGAACTGAAATAGAACTGAACTAGAACTGAACTAGAACTGAACTAGAACTGAACTAGAACTGAACTAGAACTGAACTAGAACTGAACTAGAACTGAACTAGAACTGAACTAGAACTGAACTAGAACTGAACTAGAACTGAACTAGAACTGAACTAGAACTGAACTAGAACTGAACTAGAACTGAACTAGAACTGAACTAGAACTGAACTAGAACTGAACTAGAACTGAACTAGAACTGAACTAGAACTGAACTAGAACTGAACTAGAACTGAACTAGAACTGAACTAGAACTGAACTAGAACTGAACTAGAACTGAACTAGAACTGAACTAGAACTGAACTAGAACTGAACTAGAACTGAACTAGAACTGAACTAGAACTGAACTAGAACTGAACTAGAACTGAACTAGAAGAACTAGAACTGAACTAGAACTGAACTAGAACTGAACTAGAACTGAACTAGAACTGAACTAGAACTGAACTAGAACTGAACTAGAACTGAACTAGAACTGAACTAGAACTGAACTAGAACTAGAACTGAACTAGAACTGAACTAGAACTAAACTAGAACTGAACTAGAACGAAATACAAAATAATGCGGTATGAAGCTATTATATTTTAAATAATAAGTAAAATTTTTTTCTAGATATTTGCATATTCTATTTTCTTAAATCCATAAAACACGTTCTGTATTTACTTATCTTAAATATTTTTCAATATAATCTTATTTAATGCAATTAAGTGGAGTGACGCCAATTAATTATAACAACTCCATGCAATTGTTTTACATTCTTTTTTTGTAAATGAAAAAACAAAAGAAGTCATAGTGTTTTATTTGTATGTAAGTTTTTTGTCATTTTAATTAAATAGAAATATTATAATTGAATACGACCTGACTGGAGTCAGACAATTAAAGTTTTGCAATTAAATAAATGACATAAATAAAACAATATTTTCAGTATTAAGGTTGATGATGACGACATCAACACAACTACACACAGATACGCACACGTAAACAAATACATTATTTTGTACAACATTTAAAAGGTTCACATAAAGTATTTTGTTGTTCGTATGTACGTTTGTATGAGGCGTGAGAAATGCATTTAATTTTCGTAACAACCGGGGCTCCAGTCAATATGGCGGCGAGTGACTAAAACTAAAGTGTGCAAATATGTACTTTGTGTATATTTCCTCGAACACACATATGTACATACAAATGTGTACAAGTGAGGCTGTTTTTATGTTATGTACGTAAATGTATGTAATAGTTTTAATAGATTTACGATTTTTGTATATATTGTATGACATGCATATATGTATATCAATGCGTACTTGTAGTAGAATTCTACTTCATAGTCAATCTATTTATTGTAAATATCCTATAAATCTGTTGTACATTTTTTTTGTTCATTTGTCTGTTTAAACAGGTAATATGAAAGGTGTCGGTGGATGACACTTATAGAAGGAACTATAAAAAGGATTAGAGTCATCACTCAAGTCTAGTCTATAGTCGAGACTTGAATCCAGTCTCAACTGTGTTGTAATGTACAATCTCGATTACAATATACATATGTATTTCATGGGATCTACTATATCTTAATATAGTAAGATGTAGTCTCTCACAAAAACTAGTTTTGATTATAGTTAATCTAGTCTGTAGGCTAAATGGATTACACTCCAGTTCAAGGTCTGAAATTGGTGTACCTATCCCAAATATCCAGAAACTTATGTTTCAAACCATAAAAGAATACTATATTTAAACTTTCTTCCGAATAGGGTAAAAAATAATTTTTAATAAAGGATTTAAGTTTTTTCCGTATATTGTTTCATTTTATATTTTTTTCCATTAGTTTTACTAAAATGTTGTAAAAGTCATACAGCACAAAATGTCGCGACAATGTATAACGACGCCAAATGGCATAAATTTCAATTAAATTTGAAAAAACAACAAACAGTAAAGACAACAAACATCCAGTAACAGCAATGAAAACAAAAACATGAGAAATATTTTATTTTTATTTTATGTTGCCATCGTTGTTGTTTAACTCATTTGTATTAAAAAAAAAGGTTTTAACTAAATGTAATTACCTCCCTGATTGCAATTACTTTATGGATATAAATACTGTTTTGTTTTTAAAATTTTTTATTATTGTTGTACTTGAACAGACAAATGTACAGGGTATTTTTTTAAACCCTATAGAACTTGAATAACACTGAAAATTGAAAATTATTTCGCTCATACAGAGGCGCATTCTGTCCACTTTTTTAAGAAACAACGTTGGGCACCAACGCGTCACTACATTGACATCACAAGGAACCACAAAAAATAATTGAATGGTGTCAAATAGCAAAACTTGATCTCGAAATCAAGTTACTGCCAAATCGTGACTTTAATAAATCGATGATTGCTGTCACCGACTAACCAGAGTTTACCTAACATAAATGTCAAAAAGTAAGAGAGTAAACCTAGATTCAAAAGTTCTATCGGGCTCTACAAAGCACCCATTATTTTTATGTAAATGGAGTTATACTACTTGCATAGATATATACATATTTCTATATGTTTGTTCAATACACATCATTTTTGTTTGTAAGTATGTATTTAAATGCTTATGTACACTTATAACTATGTGTGTGTAATGAAAAAAAATATGTACGCTTTTACAATAGAAAAGCTACGAAAACTTTGTCTACAAATATTTCATGTTTTTACGAAATACACTTAAATAAACATACACATACATAAAGTCAAATTGAAATTTTCCTTTATGTATAGATGGGTGGTAGTGTAGATCTGTGTAATAGTATTAATAAAAGTAAAGGGTGACTTGCTAATTTAATTAACTAAATCCACTATAGACTAGCCTATAAACTCCACTATAGAATAGACTATATACTAGTTTGCAGACAATATTATAGACTAGATAACTGACTAACCTATAGACTATATAATAGACTATAGGCTAGACAGTATACCAAACTCTAGGATACGGACAAAACTATACCATAGACTTTAGATTATACTATAGACTAGACTCTACACTTGACTATAGACTAGACTCTACACTAGACTATAGACTAGACTATAGACTATACTATAGACTAGACTATAGACTAGACTATAGACTAGACTATAGACTAGACTATAGACAAGACTATAGACTAGACTATAGACTAGATTATAGACTAGACTGTAGACTAGATTATAGACTAGACTATAGACAAGACTATAGACTAGACTATACTATAGACTAGACTATAGACTAGACTATAGACTAGACTATACTATAGACTAGACTATAGACTGGACTATACTATAGACTAGACTATAGACTAGACTATAGACTAGACTATACTATAGACTAGACTATAGACTAGACTATAGACTAGACTATAGACTAGACTAGACTATAGACTAGACTATAGACTAGACTATAGACTAGACTATAGACTAGACTATAGACTAGACTATAGACTATTTTGATTACTAAAGATGCAATTTAGGAAGAACTAGACTATAGACTAGACTATAGACTAGACTATAGACTAGACTATAGACTAGACTATAGACTAGACTATAGACTAGACTATAGACTAGACTATAGACTAGACTATAGACTAGACTATAGACTAGACTATAGACTAGACTATAGACTAGACTATAGACTAGACTATAGACTAGACTATAGACTAGACTATAGACTAGACTATAGACTAGACTATAGACTAGACTATAGACTAGACTATAGACTAGACTATAGACTAGACTATAGACTAGATTATAGACTAGACTGTAGACTATAGACTAGACTATAGACTATACTATAGACTAGACTATAGACTAGACTATAGACTAGACTATAGACTAGACTATAGACTAGACTATAGACTAGACTATAGACTAGACTATAGACTAGACTATAGACTAGCCTATAGACTAGACTATAGACTAGACTATAGACTAGACTATAGACTAGACTATAGACTAGACTATAGACTAGACTATAGACTAGACTATAGACTAGACTATAGACTAGACTATAGACTAGACTATAGACTAGACTATAGACTAGACTATAGACTAGACTATAGACTAGAATATAGACTAGACTATAGACTAGACTATAGACTAGACTATAGACTAGACTATAGACTAGACTATAGACTAGACTATAGACTAGACTATAGACTAGACTATAGACTAGACTATAGACTAGACTATAGACTAGACTATAGACTAGACTATAGACTAGACTATAGACTAGACTATAGACTAGACTATAGACTAGACTATAGACTAGACTATAGACTAGACTATAGACTAGACTATAGACTAGACTATAGACTAGACTATAGACTAGACTACTATAGACTAGACTATAGACTAGACTATAGACTAGATTATAGACTAGACTGTAGACTAGATTATAGACTAGACTATAGACAAGACTATAGACTAGACTATACTATAGACTAGACTATAGACTAGACTATAGACTAGACTATACTATAGACTAGACTATAGACTAGACTATAGACTATACTATAGACTAGACTATAGACTAGACTATAGACTAGACTATAGACTAGACTATAGACAAGACTATAGACTAGACTATAGACTAGATTATAGACTAGACTGTAGACTAGATTATAGACTAGACTATAGACAAGACTATAGACTAGACTATACTATAGACTAGACTATAGACTAGACTATAGACTAGACTATACTATAGACTAGACTATAGACTGGACTATACTATAGACTAGACTATAGACTAGACTATAGACTAGACTATACTATAGACTAGACTATAGACTAGACTATAGACTAGACTAGACTATAGACTAGACTATAGACTAGACTATAGACTAGACTATAGACTAGACTATAGACTAGACTATAGACTAGACTATAGACTAGACTATAGACTAGACTATAGACTAGACTATAGACTAGACTATAGACTAGACTATAGACTAGACTATAGACTAGACTATAGACTAGACTATAGACTAGACTATAGACTAGACTATAGACTAGACTATAGACTAGACTATAGACTAGACTATAGACTAGACTATAGACTAGACTATAGACTAGACTATAGACTAGACTATAGACTAGACTATAGACTAGACTATAGACTAGACTATAGACTAGACTATAGACTAGACTATAGACTAGACTATAGACTAGACTATAGACTAGACTATAGACTAGACTATAGACTAGACTATAGACTAGACTATAGACTAGACTATAGACTAGACTAGACTAGATTATAGACTAGACTGTAGACTAGATTATAGACTAGACTATAGACAAGACTATAGACTAGACTATACTATAGACTAGACTATAGACTAGACTATAGACTAGACTATACTATAGACTAGACTATAGACTAGACTATAGACTAGACTATACTATAGACTAGACTATAGACTAGACTATACTATAGACTAGACTATAGACTAGACTATACTATAGACTAGACTATAGACTAGACTATAGACTAGACTATAGACTAGACTATAGACTAGACTATAGACTAGACTATAGACTAGACTATAGACTAGACTATAGACTAGACTATAGACTAGACTATAGACTAGACTATAGACTAGACTATAGACTAGACTATAGACTAGACTATAGACTAGACTATAGACTAGACTATAGACTAGACTATAGACTAGACTATAGACTAGACTATAGACTAGACTATAGACTAGACTATAGACTAGACTATAGACTAGACTATAGACTAGACTATAGACTAGACTATAGACTAGACTATAGACTAGACTATAGACTAGACTATAGACTAGACTATAGACTAGACTATAGACTAGACTATAGACTAGATATAGACTAGACTATAGACTAGACTATAGACTAGACTATAGACTAGACTATAGACTAGACTATAGACTAGACTATAGACTAGACTATAGACTAGACTATAGACTAGACTATAGACTAGACTATAGACTAGACTATAGACTAGACTATAGACTAGACTATAGACTAGACTATAGACTAGACTATAGACTAGACTATAGACTAGACTATAGACTAGACTATAGACTAGACTATAGACTAAAATATAGACTAGACTATAGATTGGATTACAGATTAGAGTAGGGGTTTTTCTATAGACTAGATTATAGGCTCAACTATAGATAAGACTACAGACTAAACTATGGACTACAGTATAGACTAGATAATAGAATGTACAAGGGAACCTCAAGTTGTCCCCACTTTATACAACACTATTGCCACCATAGTCATAAAAATGTATTAAGCCACTTACATCCTTTCAATAGTACCAAATGCTTTCACTTAAGTTTACCATATATTAGAGTATATGTCTATAAAAATATTTATTTTTAACTTTTGCAAAATTGTTTTTATTTTTGTTAGCAACAATATTTGCAACAATTGATTATTGCCATTACTCTACTGCTTCTGCTACTTTTGCATTTGCTGCTATATTATATTAATGTTATTGTTGCCCCTTACTAATTTTACTATCATCGTGTGTAGTTATTATTTGCTACAACCAGAAGAAAGACAATTTCACTTAATTGATAGTTTGTTTGAGTATAATTATAGTCAATATTCATTTAAAGCAAACATAGTATACATAGTACATGAAGCACACACTTTAAAAACATGAAAATTACACCAACCAATCACAAACAAACGAACTGTAGCAAAATCATATACATATGAGTTACACGCACAATTATACGCATACACAGTTAAACAGACATGTACGTATGTATAGACATAGATAAATACATATACTAAATATGAAAGATAATACTTAAAAAATTTATATAATTCATTGCTTTCATTCATTGCAACTTGTATACATAATGGCAATAACAAAAGCAACAAATAACAAAAACAACAACAACAGCAGTAACAGACAACAACATACTTGTTTACATGCAATCTCATGTTGCAATTTTACATTTTGAAAACACTAACAACATCATTATGACAAATACACACATGTAGACGACGTTCTTTGTGTGTTGCAAGTACATTATGTTTCTATAGTGTGTGTATTTTTGTATACTACTTTTAAACACGCTTATTGTTCATAGATGCAGACAATAACCAATTAACTGTAACTTTAACAAACAAACAAGCAAAAAAAAACAGCAACAACAACTGTATGTATTTAGTTATAATTGTGTTAAATAAGTTTATACTGTATTTTAACTCGTATTGATAACTAATTGTGTTCAGTTTGCAATTTTTCAAATAAATATACACTTTGATCAGAAATTTAATTTAATTTGAGAAAATAAAGGTAAGTCCGGTGAAATGATACACATAATTAAGTTATAAATTAAGACATTGATAATTTGCAATAATTTGAACTAAAAGCTTGGAAATGGTATTGATATTTTAGCCGATATTACGGTTAAGAATATAGTGAAGTCCAGACTACAGACGACAGAAGCAAATATATACATAAATATGTATATGATATGCATGAGACTAAAACCGACACTGTAGTATATGACATATGTAGGCGGACTCTAGTCTCGATCTTTTATAAAAGCAGAACTTTTTCGAAAACCTACATTAAAAGAAAAAATTTTCTACAATTATCTTTAAAAAGAGAAGATTTTGCGAATTTTGTAAAAAAAGATAAATTTTGCGAATTTTATATAAAAAGTTTTTTTTTTCGAATATATAAAAGAGAGAAGTTGCCTAAAATATTTCTATAAAAAAGAGAAATCTTCGATAATTTTAAAAGAAGAAAAATATTCGAAAATTCTTTATAAGAAAGAAATTTTTGCAAATGTTTATAGAGAAATTTTTGAAAATTTTCTATAAAAGAAGAAAAATGTTCGAAAATTGTACATAAAATGAAAAATTTTCAAACATTCCCTATAAAAGAGATACTTTTTACATTTTTCTATAAAGAAGAAAATTATTCGAAAATTGTCTGTAAAAAGAGAAATTTAAGAAAATGTTTGAAAATTTTCATTAAAATGAGAAATGTTGGAAATTTTTCTATAAAAAGAGACATTTTCGGAAATTTTCTATGAAAATTTAAATTTTTAGGATATTTTCTATAAAAGGATATTTTTAGAATATTTTCTATGAAAAGAAAATTTTGAAGAAAGGAAAAATTTGCTAAATTAAAACCAATTAAATTTTTTCTTGATTTGTTTACATAGCGGATCAACTTCAAACCAAAGAATAATTTACACTGCGTATACATAATAAACTACACATATGTATTTTTCATACGCCACCATGTATTTGTTAGTTAAAAAATATATGTATGTATTTATATTACGATTGAAATATCGATCGTAGACCACATAAAGCATATGTATATAACATATATTCTTTTGAACGCACAATAGGGCACAAACAAAAGAAGTAGGAGGGGAAATTTCGCACAATAGGGCCAAATGGCCAGAAATTGGTTGTATTAAAAATTTGCAGTAGTTTTGTATAAAAAAATTTTCTATACATTATGAATATTTCAAAACTTATATATGCCCCTATTATGGTTTACAACTCAACTCTTCTTTAGTTGAAATTTTGCTCTTTGGTATTATCGATAACAACTTAAAATTTAAAGTTGAAATTTATTACAACTTTTTTGAACAAAATTACAACTTATCAAAAGCAGTTGTAACAAATTACAACTCAATTGTTTAGAATAAATTTTTAAAATAAAACAAGGTAAAGTTTTTTTTTTAAATTTTCTTAAATTTCATTAATCACTGATTTTAAGCGATTTACAATAAAAAGATGTTTGTCATTTACGAAAAACAGAAATTCATAAACTTTTCACTTAATTTTATGAAAAAAGCACTTTTTAGGTTGGCAACATCAACACAATTACAACTGAAATTGGTTGTAATTCATAATACCAAATATAAGTTGAGTTGTTTCAATTTCAACTCAACTGAGTTGAGTTGTAAACCATAATAGGGGCAATAAAGAGCTAACTTGAAATAATTTTTTGTATTAAGAGAGATTTTTTTAATATATTCCATAAAAAAGAATTTATCTTTTCGACATTTTGTATAAAAGACAAAATTTTCTGTAAAAAGATAATTATTTTGTATGAAAAAAAAAAACTTAAAATGAGAGATTTAAATTTTTCTTCATCTGTTCACATAGCGGAACAACTTCAAACAAAGGAAAATAATTGACACTGCGTATACGTAATAAATAATACCCATGTATCAGTCATACGCCACCGTGTTAAGTTACCTCCTTTAGGTTAGTACTACTGGATAGTAGGCCAGACACATTTTTCAGCTCTATTGGTCAAGAACTGCCGGAGCTAGAGGGGATCAAAGTTGTACTTTTTGGACATAACTAACTAACTAACTAACTAACTAACTAACTAACTAACTAACTAACTAACTAACTAACTAACTAACTAACTAACTAACTAACTAACTAACTAACTAACTAACTAACTAACTAACTAACTAACTAAACTAACTAACTAACTAACTAACTAACTAACTACTAACTAACTAACTAAACTAAAACTAACTAACTAACTACTAACTAACTAACTAACTAACTAACTAACTAACTAACTAACTAACTAACTAACTAACTAACTAACTACTAACTAACTAACACTAACTAACTAACTACTAACTACTAACACTAACTAACTAACTAACTAACTAACT